>NW_027596939.1:87500-112500 GCF_964194155.1 Cetorhinus maximus | reverse complement strand
GAGATCGGGCGTTTTCAGACTAGTATGGCCGTAGGCACTTGCCGCCTGCCTTTCTGGCTAATTCAAGCCTCTCAGTCCAGCCCCTTCTTCTTTACCGCGGGTTTTCTTTTTTTTTCTCTCTCTCTCTCTCTCTTCTTCTTTCCCTCCTACTCCCTTTCATCCCTCCCCCACCTGGCTCCCTTCCTTCTCAGCCTCCCCCCACAGGCAAACTGCAAGCCCTACTTACGCCTCACCAGCCTCCAGCCTGCACCCTTGCTCCCGTTCAACATTCGTCCTCTCCGCACTGGGGGAAGCGTCAGGCACGCGCTACCATCCGCCTCTTGTGCCTTTGTCCCCGTACCCCTGCACCTTCTTTCTATCCAAATAATCATCCGACGCCCTCTCGAATGCCTCGATTCTACCTGCCTCCGCCACGCTTGCAGGCAGTCACGGCCTTCCGCACCTCAACCGCCCGTTGCGTCCACAAGCTTTTTCTCACCTCGCATTTGCTTCTTTGGCAACTCACTTTCAATCTGTGGGGCCCTCTCGCTCTTGATCCTTTTACCAGCGGGCACAGAGCTTCTTCCCTCTCTACTCTGCCCTGCCTTCAACTTAGGGAAAGCTCGCCCCGAGGCACAAGGGCGGCCCGACGTGCATGCGTCCGCGCCGATCACAGGCCGCCGAGCCCAGCTTCCCGAGCAGGCTCCACTCGAATGGCCCAGCAACGCCGGGGTAGCTGAATGTGCTGGCCGACCGGCCTGGCTACCTTCTCCCTGCCCGCAAACGAGCCGGGGCACGCGGACCACGCGGACAGCAGCAGCAGCAGCAGCAGCAAAAAGATTGCGCCTCCGTTGTGTGGCAGAGTGAATGTGGAGAGTGGTGACGTGAGCAGCCTCTGCTGGCAGCAAAAGCCTACTGCACCTGGTATTCCCAGGCGGTCTCCCATCCAAGTACTAACCAGGCCTGAGTCTGCTTAGCTTCCGAGATCAGATGAGATCGGGCGTTTTCAGACTAGTATGGCCGTAGGCACTTGCCGCCTGCCTTTCTGGCTAATTCAAGCCTCTCAGTCCAGCCCCTTCTTCTTTACCGCGGGTTTTCTTTTTTTTTCTCTCTCTCTCTCTCTCTTCTTCTTTCCCTCCTACTCCCTTTCATCCCTCCCCCACCTGGCTCCCTTCCTTCTCAGCCTCCCCCCACAGGCAAACTGCAAGCCCTACTTACGCCTCACCAGCCTCCAGCCTGCACCCTTGCTCCCGTTCAACATTCGTCCTCTCCGCACTGGGGGAAGCGTCAGGCACGCGCTACCATCCGCCTCTTGTGCCTTTGTCCCCGTACCCCTGCACCTTCTTTCTATCCAAATAATCATCCGACGCCCTCTCGAATGCCTCGATTCTACCTGCCTCCGCCACGCTTGCAGGCAGTCACGGCCTTCCGCACCTCAACCGCCCGTTGCGTCCACAAGCTTTTTCTCACCTCGCATTTGCTTCTTTGGCAACTCACTTTCAATCTGTGGGGCCCTCTCGCTCTTGATCCTTTTACCAGCGGGCACAGAGCTTCTTCCCTCTCTACTCTGCCCTGCCTTCAACTTAGGGAAAGCTCGCCCCGAGGCACAAGGGCGGCCCGACGTGCATGCGTCCGCGCCGATCACAGGCCGCCGAGCCCAGCTTCCCGAGCAGGCTCCACTCGAATGGCCCAGCAACGCCGGGGTAGCTGAATGTGCTGGCCGACCGGCCTGGCTACCTTCTCCCTGCCCGCAAACGAGCCGGGGCACGCGGACCACGCGGACAGCAGCAGCAGCAGCAGCAGCAGCAGCAGCAAAAAGATTGCGCCTCCGTTGTGTGGCAGAGTGAATGTGGAGAGTGGTGACGTGAGCAGCCTCTGCTGGCAGCAAAAGCCTACTGCACCTGGTATTCCCAGGCGGTCTCCCATCCAAGTACTAACCAGGCCTGAGTCTGCTTAGCTTCCGAGATCAGACGAGATCGGGCGTTTTCAGACTAGTATGGCCGTAGGCACTTGCCGCCTGCCTTTCTGGCTAATTCAAGCCTCTCAGTCCAGCCCCTTCTTCTTTACCGTGGGTTTTCTTTTTTTTTCTCTCTCTCTCTCTCTCTCTCTCTCATCTTCTTTCCCTCCTACTCCCTTTCATCCCTCCCCCACCTGGCTCCCTTCCTTCTCAGCCTCCCCCCACAGGCAAACTGCAAGCCCTACTTACGCCTCACCAGCCTCCAGCCTGCACCCTTGCTCCCGTTCAACATTCGTCCTCTCCGCACTGGGGGAAGCGTCAGGCACGCGCTACCATCCGCCTCTTGTGCCTTTGTCCCCGTACCCCTGCACCTTCTTTCTATCCAAATAATCATCCGACGCCCTCTCGAATGCCTCGATTCTACCTGCCTCCGCCACGCTTGCAGGCAGTCACGGCCTTCCGCACCTCAACCGCCCGTTGCGTCCACAAGCTTTTTCTCACCTCGCATTTGCTTCTTTGGCAACTCACTTTCAATCTGTGGGGCCCTCTCGCTCTTGATCCTTTTACCAGCGGGCACAGAGCTTCTTCCCTCTCTACTCTGCCCTGCCTTCAACTTAGGGAAAGCTCGCCCCGAGGCACAAGGGCGGCCCGACGTGCATGCGTCCGCGCCGATCACAGGCCGCCGAGCCCAGCTTCCCGAGCAGGCTCCACTCGAATGGCCCAGCAACGCCGGGGTAGCTGAATGTGCTGGCCGACCGGCCTGGCTACCTTCTCCCTGCCCGCAAACGAGCCGGGGCACGCGGACCACGCGGACAGCAGCAGCAGCAGCAGCAGCAAAAAGATTGCGCCTCCGTTGTGTGGCAGAGTGAATGTGGAGAGTGGTGACGTGAGCAGCCTCTGCTGGCAGCAAAAGCCTACTGCACCTGGTATTCCCAGGCGGTCTCCCATCCAAGTACTAACCAGGCCTGAGTCTGCTTAGCTTCCGAGATCAGATGAGATCGGGCGTTTTCAGACTAGTATGGCCGTAGGCACTTGCCGCCTGCCTTTCTGGCTAATTCAAGCCTCTCAGTCCAGCCCCTTCTTCTTTACCGCGGGTTTTCTTTTTTTTTCTCTCTCTCTCTCTCTCTTCTTCTTTCCCTCCTACTCCCTTTCATCCCTCCCCCACCTGGCTCCCTTCCTTCTCAGCCTCCCCCCACAGGCAAACTGCAAGCCCTACTTACGCCTCACCAGCCTCCAGCCTGCACCCTTGCTCCCGTTCAACATTCGTCCTCTCCGCACTGGGGGAAGCGTCAGGCACGCGCTACCATCCGCCTCTTGTGCCTTTGTCCCCGTACCCCTGCACCTTCTTTCTATCCAAATAATCATCCGACGCCCTCTCGAATGCCTCGATTCTACCTGCCTCCGCCACGCTTGCAGGCAGTCACGGCCTTCCGCACCTCAACCGCCCGTTGCGTCCACAAGCTTTTTCTCACCTCGCATTTGCTTCTTTGGCAACTCACTTTCAATCTGTGGGGCCCTCTCGCTCTTGATCCTTTTACCAGCGGGCACAGAGCTTCTTCCCTCTCTACTCTGCCCTGCCTTCAACTTAGGGAAAGCTCGCCCCGAGGCACAAGGGCGGCCCGACGTGCATGCGTCCGCGCCGATCACAGGCCGCCGAGCCCAGCTTCCCGAGCAGGCTCCACTCGAATGGCCCAGCAACGCCGGGGTAGCTGAATGTGCTGGCCGACCGGCCTGGCTACCTTCTCCCTGCCCGCAAACGAGCCGGGGCACGCGGACCACGCGGACAGCAGCAGCAGCAGCAGCAGCAGCAGCAGCAAAAAGATTGCGCCTCCGTTGTGTGGCAGAGTGAATGTGGAGAGTGGTGACGTGAGCAGCCTCTGCTGGCAGCAAAAGCCTACTGCACCTGGTATTCCCAGGCGGTCTCCCATCCAAGTACTAACCAGGCCTGAGTCTGCTTAGCTTCCGAGATCAGACGAGATCGGGCGTTTTCAGACTAGTATGGCCGTAGGCACTTGCCGCCTGCCTTTCTGGCTAATTCAAGCCTCTCAGTCCAGCCCCTTCTTCTTTACCGCGGGTTTTCTTTTTTTTTCTCTCTCTCTCTCTCTCTTCTTCTTTCCCTCCTACTCCCTTTCATCCCTCCCCCACCTGGCTCCCTTCCTTCTCAGCCTCCCCCCACAGGCAAACTGCAAGCCCTACTTACGCCTCACCAGCCTCCAGCCTGCACCCTTGCTCCCGTTCAACATTCGTCCTCTCCGCACTGGGGGAAGCGTCAGGCACGCGCTACCATCCGCCTCTTGTGCCTTTGTCCCCGTACCCCTGCACCTTCTTTCTATCCAAATAATCATCCGACGCCCTCTCGAATGCCTCGATTCTACCTGCCTCCGCCACGCTTGCAGGCAGTCACGGCCTTCCGCACCTCAACCGCCCGTTGCGTCCACAAGCTTTTTCTCACCTCGCATTTGCTTCTTTGGCAACTCACTTTCAATCTGTGGGGCCCTCTCGCTCTTGATCCTTTTACCAGCGGGCACAGAGCTTCTTCCCTCTCTACTCTGCCCTGCCTTCAACTTAGGGAAAGCTCGCCCCGAGGCACAAGGGCGGCCCGACGTGCATGCGTCCGCGCCGATCACAGGCCGCCGAGCCCAGCTTCCCGAGCAGGCTCCACTCGAATGGCCCAGCAACGCCGGGGTAGCTGAATGTGCTGGCCGACCGGCCTGGCTACCTTCTCCCTGCCCGCAAACGAGCCGGGGCACGCGGACCACGCGGACAGCAGCAGCAGCAGCAGCAGCAAAAAGATTGCGCCTCCGTTGTGTGGCAGAGTGAATGTGGAGAGTGGTGACGTGAGCAGCCTCTGCTGGCAGCAAAAGCCTACTGCACCTGGTATTCCCAGGCGGTCTCCCATCCAAGTACTAACCAGGCCTGAGTCTGCTTAGCTTCCGAGATCAGATGAGATCGGGCGTTTTCAGACTAGTATGGCCGTAGGCACTTGCCGCCTGCCTTTCTGGCTAATTCAAGCCTCTCAGTCCAGCCCCTTCTTCTTTACCGCGGGTTTTCTTTTTTTTTCTCTCTCTCTCTCTCTCTTCTTCTTTCCCTCCTACTCCCTTTCATCCCTCCCCCACCTGGCTCCCTTCCTTCTCAGCCTCCCCCCACAGGCAAACTGCAAGCCCTACTTACGCCTCACCAGCCTCCAGCCTGCACCCTTGCTCCCGTTCAACATTCGTCCTCTCCGCACTGGGGGAAGCGTCAGGCACGCGCTACCATCCGCCTCTTGTGCCTTTGTCCCCGTACCCCTGCACCTTCTTTCTATCCAAATAATCATCCGACGCCCTCTCGAATGCCTCGATTCTACCTGCCTCCGCCACGCTTGCAGGCAGTCACGGCCTTCCGCACCTCAACCGCCCGTTGCGTCCACAAGCTTTTTCTCACCTCGCATTTGCTTCTTTGGCAACTCACTTTCAATCTGTGGGGCCCTCTCGCTCTTGATCCTTTTACCAGCGGGCACAGAGCTTCTTCCCTCTCTACTCTGCCCTGCCTTCAACTTAGGGAAAGCTCGCCCCGAGGCACAAGGGCGGCCCGACGTGCATGCGTCCGCGCCGATCACAGGCCGCCGAGCCCAGCTTCCCGAGCAGGCTCCACTCGAATGGCCCAGCAACGCCGGGGTAGCTGAATGTGCTGGCCGACCGGCCTGGCTACCTTCTCCCTGCCCGCAAACGAGCCGGGGCACGCGGACCACGCGGACAGCAGCAGCAGCAGCAGCAGCAGCAGCAGCAAAAAGATTGCGCCTCCGTTGTGTGGCAGAGTGAATGTGGAGAGTGGTGACGTGAGCAGCCTCTGCTGGCAGCAAAAGCCTACTGCACCTGGTATTCCCAGGCGGTCTCCCATCCAAGTACTAACCAGGCCTGAGTCTGCTTAGCTTCCGAGATCAGACGAGATCGGGCGTTTTCAGACTAGTATGGCCGTAGGCACTTGCCGCCTGCCTTTCTGGCTAATTCAAGCCTCTCAGTCCAGCCCCTTCTTCTTTACCGCGGGTTTTCTTTTTTTTTCTCTCTCTCTCTCTCTCTTCTTTCCCTCCTACTCCCTTTCATCCCTCCCCCACCTGGCTCCCTTCCTTCTCAGCCTCCCCCCACAGGCAAACTGCAAGCCCTACTTACGCCTCACCAGCCTCCAGCCTGCACCCTTGCTCCCGTTCAACATTCGTCCTCTCCGCACTGGGGGAAGCGTCAGGCACGCGCTACCATCCGCCTCTTGTGCCTTTGTCCCCGTACCCCTGCACCTTCTTTCTATCCAAATAATCATCCGACGCCCTCTCGAATGCCTCGATTCTACCTGCCTCCGCCACGCTTGCAGGCAGTCACGGCCTTCCGCACCTCAACCGCCCGTTGCGTCCACAAGCTTTTTCTCACCTCGCATTTGCTTCTTTGGCAACTCACTTTCAATCTGTGGGGCCCTCTCGCTCTTGATCCTTTTACCAGCGGGCACAGAGCTTCTTCCCTCTCTACTCTGCCCTGCCTTCAACTTAGGGAAAGCTCGCCCCGAGGCACAAGGGCGGCCCGACGTGCATGCGTCCGCGCCGATCACAGGCCGCCGAGCCCAGCTTCCCGAGCAGGCTCCACTCGAATGGCCCAGCAACGCCGGGGTAGCTGAATGTGCTGGCCGACCGGCCTGGCTACCTTCTCCCTGCCCGCAAACGAGCCGGGGCACGCGGACCACGCGGACAGCAGCAGCAGCAGCAGCAGCAGCAGCAGCAAAAAGATTGCGCCTCCGTTGTGTGGCAGAGTGAATGTGGAGAGTGGTGACGTGAGCAGCCTCTGCTGGCAGCAAAAGCCTACTGCACCTGGTATTCCCAGGCGGTCTCCCATCCAAGTACTCACCAGGCCTGAGTCTGCTTAGCTTCCGAGATCAGACGAGATCGGGCGTTTTCAGACTAGTATGGCCGTAGGCACTTGCCGCCTGCCTTTCTGGCTAATTCAAGCCTCTCAGTCCAGCCCCTTCTTCTTTACCGCGGGTTTTCTTTTTTTTTCTCTCTCTCTCTCTCTCTTCTTTCCCTCCTACTCCCTTTCATCCCTCCCCCACCTGGCTCCCTTCCTTCTCAGCCTCCCCCCACAGGCAAACTGCAAGCCCTACTTACGCCTCACCAGCCTCCAGCCTGCACCCTTGCTCCCGTTCAACATTCGTCCTCTCCGCACTGGGGGAAGCGTCAGGCACGCGCTACCATCCGCCTCTTGTGCCTTTGTCCCCGTACCCCTGCACCTTCTTTCTATCCAAATAATCATCCGACGCCCTCTCGAATGCCTCGATTCTACCTGCCTCCGCCACGCTTGCAGGCAGTCACGGCCTTCCGCACCTCAACCGCCCGTTGCGTCCACAAGCTTTTTCTCACCTCGCATTTGCTTCTTTGGCAACTCACTTTCAATCTGTGGGGCCCTCTCGCTCTTGATCCTTTTACCAGCGGGCACAGAGCTTCTTCCCTCTCTACTCTGCCCTGCCTTCAACTTAGGGAAAGCTCGCCCCGAGGCACAAGGGCGGCCCGACGTGCATGCGTCCGCGCCGATCACAGGCCGCCGAGCCCAGCTTCCCGAGCAGGCTCCACTCGAATGGCCCAGCAACGCCGGGGTAGCTGAATGTGCTGGCCGACCGGCCTGGCTACCTTCTCCCTGCCCGCAAACGAGCCGGGGCACGCGGACCACGCGGACAGCAGCAGCAGCAGCAGCAGCAGCAGCAAAAAGATTGCGCCTCCGTTGTGTGGCAGAGTGAATGTGGAGAGTGGTGACGTGAGCAGCCTCTGCTGGCAGCAAAAGCCTACTGCACCTGGTATTCCCAGGCGGTCTCCCATCCAAGTACTAACCAGGCCTGAGTCTGCTTAGCTTCCGAGATCAGACGAGATCGGGCGTTTTCAGACTAGTATGGCCGTAGGCACTTGCCGCCTGCCTTTCTGGCTAATTCAAGCCTCTCAGTCCAGCCCCTTCTTCTTTACCGTGGGTTTTCTTTTTTTTTCTCTCTCTCTCTCTCTCTCTCTCTCATCTTCTTTCCCTCCTACTCCCTTTCATCCCTCCCCCACCTGGCTCCCTTCCTTCTCAGCCTCCCCCCACAGGCAAACTGCAAGCCCTACTTACGCCTCACCAGCCTCCAGCCTGCACCCTTGCTCCCGTTCAACATTCGTCCTCTCCGCACTGGGGGAAGCGTCAGGCACGCGCTACCATCCGCCTCTTGTGCCTTTGTCCCCGTACCCCTGCACCTTCTTTCTATCCAAATAATCATCCGACGCCCTCTCGAATGCCTCGATTCTACCTGCCTCCGCCACGCTTGCAGGCAGTCACGGCCTTCCGCACCTCAACCGCCCGTTGCGTCCACAAGCTTTTTCTCACCTCGCATTTGCTTCTTTGGCAACTCACTTTCAATCTGTGGGGCCCTCTCGCTCTTGATCCTTTTACCAGCGGGCACAGAGCTTCTTCCCTCTCTACTCTGCCCTGCCTTCAACTTAGGGAAAGCTCGCCCCGAGGCACAAGGGCGGCCCGACGTGCATGCGTCCGCGCCGATCACAGGCTGCCGAGCCCAGCTTCCCGAGCAGGCTCCACTCGAATGGCCCAGCAACGCCGGGGTAGCTGAATGTGCTGGCCGACCGGCCTGGCTACCTTCTCCCTGCCCGCAAACGAGCCGGGGCACGCGGACCACGCGGACAGCAGCAGCAGCAGCAGCAGCAGCAGCAGCAAAAAGATTGCGCCTCCGTTGTGTGGCAGAGTGAATGTGGAGAGTGGTGACGTGAGCAGCCTCTGCTGGCAGCAAAAGCCTACTGCACCTGGTATTCCCAGGCGGTCTCCCATCCAAGTACTAACCAGGCCTGAGTCTGCTTAGCTTCCGAGATCAGACGAGATCGGGCGTTTTCAGACTAGTATGGCCGTAGGCACTTGCCGCCTGCCTTTCTGGCTAATTCAAGCCTCTCAGTCCAGCCCCTTCTTCTTTACCGTGGGTTTTCTTTTTTTTTCTCTCTCTCTCTCTCTCTTCTTCTTTCCCTCCTACTCCCTTTCATCCCTCCCCCACCTGGCTCCCTTCCTTCTCAGCCTCCCCCCACAGGCAAACTGCAAGCCCTACTTACGCCTCACCAGCCTCCAGCCTGCACCCTTGCTCCCGTTCAACATTCGTCCTCTCCGCACTGGGGGAAGCGTCAGGCACGCGCTACCATCCGCCTCTTGTGCCTTTGTCCCCGTACCCCTGCACCTTCTTTCTATCCAAATAATCATCCGACGCCCTCTCGAATGCCTCGATTCTACCTGCCTCCGCCACGCTTGCAGGCAGTCACGGCCTTCCGCACCTCAACCGCCCGTTGCGTCCACAAGCTTTTTCTCACCTCGCATTTGCTTCTTTGGCAACTCACTTTCAATCTGTGGGGCCCTCTCGCTCTTGATCCTTTTACCAGCGGGCACAGAGCTTCTTCCCTCTCTACTCTGCCCTGCCTTCAACTTAGGGAAAGCTTGCCCCGAGGCACAAGGGCGGCCCGACGTGCATGCGTCCGCGCCGATCACAGGCCGCCGAGCCCAGCTTCCCGAGCAGGCTCCACTCGAATGGCCCAGCAACGCCGGGGTAGCTGAATGTGCTGGCCGACCGGCCTGGCTACCTTCTCCCTGCCCGCAAACGAGCCGGGGCACGCGGACCACGCGGACAGCAGCAGCAGCAGCAGCAGCAGCAGCAAAAAGATTGCGCCTCCGTTGTGTGGCAGAGTGAATGTGGAGAGTGGTGACGTGAGCAGCCTCTGCTGGCAGCAAAAGCCTACTGCACCTGGTATTCCCAGGCGGTCTCCCATCCAAGTACTAACCAGGCCTGAGTCTGCTTAGCTTCCGAGATCAGACGAGATCGGGCGTTTTCAGACTAGTATGGCCGTAGGCACTTGCCGCCTGCCTTTCTGGCTAATTCAAGCCTCTCAGTCCAGCCCCTTCTTCTTTACCGCGGGTTTTCTTTTTTTTTCTCTCTCTCTCTCTCTCTTCTTCTTTCCCTCCTACTCCCTTTCATCCCTCCCCCACCTGGCTCCCTTCCTTCTCAGCCTCCCCCCACAGGCAAACTGCAAGCCCTACTTACGCCTCACCAGCCTCCAGCCTGCACCCTTGCTCCCGTTCAACATTCGTCCTCTCCGCACTGGGGGAAGCGTCAGGCACGCGCTACCATCCGCCTCTTGTGCCTTTGTCCCCGTACCCCTGCACCTTCTTTCTATCCAAATAATCATCCGACGCCCTCTCGAATGCCTCGATTCTACCTGCCTCCGCCACGCTTGCAGGCAGTCACGGCCTTCCGCACCTCAACCGCCCGTTGCGTCCACAAGCTTTTTCTCACCTCGCATTTGCTTCTTTGGCAACTCACTTTCAATCTGTGGGGCCCTCTCGCTCTTGATCCTTTTACCAGCGGGCACAGAGCTTCTTCCCTCTCTACTCTGCCCTGCCTTCAACTTAGGGAAAGCTCGCCCCGAGGCACAAGGGCGGCCCGACGTGCATGCGTCCGCGCCGATCACAGGCCGCCGAGCCCAGCTTCCCGAGCAGGCTCCACTCGAATGGCCCAGCAACGCCGGGGTAGCTGAATGTGCTGGCCGACCGGCCTGGCTACCTTCTCCCTGCCCGCAAACGAGCCGGGGCACGCGGACCACGCGGACAGCAGCAGCAGCAGCAGCAGCAAAAAGATTGCGCCTCCGTTGTGTGGCAGAGTGAATGTGGAGAGTGGTGACGTGAGCAGCCTCTGCTGGCAGCAAAAGCCTACTGCACCTGGTATTCCCAGGCGGTCTCCCATCCAAGTACTAACCAGGCCTGAGTCTGCTTAGCTTCCGAGATCAGATGAGATCGGGCGTTTTCAGACTAGTATGGCCGTAGGCACTTGCCGCCTGCCTTTCTGGCTAATTCAAGCCTCTCAGTCCAGCCCCTTCTTCTTTACCGCGGGTTTTCTTTTTTTTTCTCTCTCTCTCTCTCTCTTCTTCTTTCCCTCCTACTCCCTTTCATCCCTCCCCCACCTGGCTCCCTTCCTTCTCAGCCTCCCCCCACAGGCAAACTGCAAGCCCTACTTACGCCTCACCAGCCTCCAGCCTGCACCCTTGCTCCCGTTCAACATTCGTCCTCTCCGCACTGGGGGAAGCGTCAGGCACGCGCTACCATCCGCCTCTTGTGCCTTTGTCCCCGTACCCCTGCACCTTCTTTCTATCCAAATAATCATCCGACGCCCTCTCGAATGCCTCGATTCTACCTGCCTCCGCCACGCTTGCAGGCAGTCACGGCCTTCCGCACCTCAACCGCCCGTTGCGTCCACAAGCTTTTTCTCACCTCGCATTTGCTTCTTTGGCAACTCACTTTCAATCTGTGGGGCCCTCTCGCTCTTGATCCTTTTACCAGCGGGCACAGAGCTTCTTCCCTCTCTACTCTGCCCTGCCTTCAACTTAGGGAAAGCTCGCCCCGAGGCACAAGGGCGGCCCGACGTGCATGCGTCCGCGCCGATCACAGGCCGCCGAGCCCAGCTTCCCGAGCAGGCTCCACTCGAATGGCCCAGCAACGCCGGGGTAGCTGAATGTGCTGGCCGACCGGCCTGGCTACCTTCTCCCTGCCCGCAAACGAGCCGGGGCACGCGGACCACGCGGACAGCAGCAGCAGCAGCAGCAGCAGCAGCAAAAAGATTGCGCCTCCGTTGTGTGGCAGAGTGAATGTGGAGAGTGGTGACGTGAGCAGCCTCTGCTGGCAGCAAAAGCCTACTGCACCTGGTATTCCCAGGCGGTCTCCCATCCAAGTACTAACCAGGCCTGAGTCTGCTTAGCTTCCGAGATCAGACGAGATCGGGCGTTTTCAGACTAGTATGGCCGTAGGCACTTGCCGCCTGCCTTTCTGGCTAATTCAAGCCTCTCAGTCCAGCCCCTTCTTCTTTACCGCGGGTTTTCTTTTTTTTTCTCTCTCTCTCTCTCTCTTCTTCTTTCCCTCCTACTCCCTTTCATCCCTCCCCCACCTGGCTCCCTTCCTTCTCAGCCTCCCCCCACAGGCAAACTGCAAGCCCTACTTACGCCTCACCAGC
The DNA here is from genome assembly GCF_964194155.1 of Cetorhinus maximus. Taxonomy (NCBI): domain Eukaryota; kingdom Metazoa; phylum Chordata; class Chondrichthyes; order Lamniformes; family Cetorhinidae; genus Cetorhinus; species Cetorhinus maximus. The sequence continues at coordinate 100,538 of NW_027596939.1, read as the reverse complement.
CTCCAGCCTGCACCCTTGCTCCCGTTCAACATTCGTCCTCTCCGCACTGGGGGAAGCGTCAGGCACGCGCTACCATCCGCCTCTTGTGCCTTTGTCCCCGTACCCCTGCACCTTCTTTCTATCCAAATAATCATCCGACGCCCTCTCGAATGCCTCGATTCTACCTGCCTCCGCCACGCTTGCAGGCAGTCACGGCCTTCCGCACCTCAACCGCCCGTTGCGTCCACAAGCTTTTTCTCACCTCGCATTTGCTTCTTTGGCAACTCACTTTCAATCTGTGGGGCCCTCTCGCTCTTGATCCTTTTACCAGCGGGCACAGAGCTTCTCCCCTCTCTACTCTGCCCTGCCTTCAACTTAGGGAAAGCTCGCCCCGAGGCACAAGGGCGGCCCGACGTGCATGCGTCCGCGCCGATCACAGGCCGCCGAGCCCAGCTTCCCGAGCAGGCTCCACTCGAATGGCCCAGCAACGCCGGGGTAGCTGAATGTGCTGGCCGACCGGCCTGGCTACCTTCTCCCTGCCCGCAAACGAGCCGGGGCACGCGGACCACGCGGACAGCAGCAGCAGCAGCAGCAGCAAAAAGATTGCGCCTCCGTTGTGTGGCAGAGTGAATGTGGAGAGTGGTGACGTGAGCAGCCTCTGCTGGCAGCAAAAGCCTACTGCACCTGGTATTCCCAGGCGGTCTCCCATCCAAGTACTAACCAGGCCTGAGTCTGCTTAGCTTCCGAGATCAGATGAGATCGGGCGTTTTCAGACTAGTATGGCCGTAGGCACTTGCCGCCTGCCTTTCTGGCTAATTCAAGCCTCTCAGTCCAGCCCCTTCTTCTTTACCGCGGGTTTTCTTTTTTTTTCTCTCTCTCTCTCTCTCTTCTTCTTTCCCTCCTACTCCCTTTCATCCCTCCCCCACCTGGCTCCCTTCCTTCTCAGCCTCCCCCCACAGGCAAACTGCAAGCCCTACTTACGCCTCACCAGCCTCCAGCCTGCACCCTTGCTCCCGTTCAACATTCGTCCTCTCCGCACTGGGGGAAGCGTCAGGCACGCGCTACCATCCGCCTCTTGTGCCTTTGTCCCCGTACCCCTGCACCTTCTTTCTATCCAAATAATCATCCGACGCCCTCTCGAATGCCTCGATTCTACCTGCCTCCGCCACGCTTGCAGGCAGTCACGGCCTTCCGCACCTCAACCGCCCGTTGCGTCCACAAGCTTTTTCTCACCTCGCATTTGCTTCTTTGGCAACTCACTTTCAATCTGTGGGGCCCTCTCGCTCTTGATCCTTTTACCAGCGGGCACAGAGCTTCTTCCCTCTCTACTCTGCCCTGCCTTCAACTTAGGGAAAGCTCGCCCCGAGGCACAAGGGCGGCCCGACGTGCATGCGTCCGCGCCGATCACAGGCCGCCGAGCCCAGCTTCCCGAGCAGGCTCCACTCGAATGGCCCAGCAACGCCGGGGTAGCTGAATGTGCTGGCCGACCGGCCTGGCTACCTTCTCCCTGCCCGCAAACGAGCCGGGGCACGCGGACCACGCGGACAGCAGCAGCAGCAGCAGCAGCAGCAGCAGCAAAAAGATTGCGCCTCCGTTGTGTGGCAGAGTGAATGTGGAGAGTGGTGACGTGAGCAGCCTCTGCTGGCAGCAAAAGCCTACTGCACCTGGTATTCCCAGGCGGTCTCCCATCCAAGTACTAACCAGGCCTGAGTCTGCTTAGCTTCCGAGATCAGACGAGATCGGGCGTTTTCAGACTAGTATGGCCGTAGGCACTTGCCGCCTGCCTTTCTGGCTAATTCAAGCCTCTCAGTCCAGCCCCTTCTTCTTTACCGCGGGTTTTCTTTTTTTTTCTCTCTCTCTCTCTCTCTTCTTCTTTCCCTCCTACTCCCTTTCATCCCTCCCCCACCTGGCTCCCTTCCTTCTCAGCCTCCCCCCACAGGCAAACTGCAAGCCCTACTTACGCCTCACCAGCCTCCAGCCTGCACCCTTGCTCCCGTTCAACATTCGTCCTCTCCGCACTGGGGGAAGCGTCAGGCACGCGCTACCATCCGCCTCTTGTGCCTTTGTCCCCGTACCCCTGCACCTTCTTTCTATCCAAATAATCATCCGACGCCCTCTCGAATGCCTCGATTCTACCTGCCTCCGCCACGCTTGCAGGCAGTCACGGCCTTCCGCACCTCAACCGCCCGTTGCGTCCACAAGCTTTTTCTCACCTCGCATTTGCTTCTTTGGCAACTCACTTTCAATCTGTGGGGCCCTCTCGCTCTTGATCCTTTTACCAGCGGGCACAGAGCTTCTTCCCTCTCTACTCTGCCCTGCCTTCAACTTAGGGAAAGCTCGCCCCGAGGCACAAGGGCGGCCCGACGTGCATGCGTCCGCGCCGATCACAGGCCGCCGAGCCCAGCTTCCCGAGCAGGCTCCACTCGAATGGCCCAGCAACGCCGGGGTAGCTGAATGTGCTGGCCGACCGGCCTGGCTACCTTCTCCCTGCCCGCAAACGAGCCGGGGCACGCGGACCACGCGGACAGCAGCAGCAGCAGCAGCAGCAGCAGCAGCAAAAAGATTGCGCCTCCGTTGTGTGGCAGAGTGAATGTGGAGAGTGGTGACGTGAGCAGCCTCTGCTGGCAGCAAAAGCCTACTGCACCTGGTATTCCCAGGCGGTCTCCCATCCAAGTACTCACCAGGCCTGAGTCTGCTTAGCTTCCGAGATCAGACGAGATCGGGCGTTTTCAGACTAGTATGGCCGTAGGCACTTGCCGCCTGCCTTTCTGGCTAATTCAAGCCTCTCAGTCCAGCCCCTTCTTCTTTACCGCGGGTTTTCTTTTTTTTTCTCTCTCTCTCTCTCTCTTCTTCTTTCCCTCCTACTCCCTTTCATCCCTCCCCCACCTGGCTCCCTTCCTTCTCAGCCTCCCCCCACAGGCAAACTGCAAGCCCTACTTACGCCTCACCAGCCTCCAGCCTGCACCCTTGCTCCCGTTCAACATTCGTCCTCTCCGCACTGGGGGAAGCGTCAGGCACGCGCTACCATCCGCCTCTTGTGCCTTTGTCCCCGTACCCCTGCACCTTCTTTCTATCCAAATAATCATCCGACGCCCTCTCGAATGCCTCGATTCTACCTGCCTCCGCCACGCTTGCAGGCAGTCACGGCCTTCCGCACCTCAACCGCCCGTTGCGTCCACAAGCTTTTTCTCACCTCGCATTTGCTTCTTTGGCAACTCACTTTCAATCTGTGGGGCCCTCTCGCTCTTGATCCTTTTACCAGCGGGCACAGAGCTTCTTCCCTCTCTACTCTGCCCTGCCTTCAACTTAGGGAAAGCTCGCCCCGAGGCACAAGGGCGGCCCGACGTGCATGCGTCCGCGCCGATCACAGGCCGCCGAGCCCAGCTTCCCGAGCAGGCTCCACTCGAATGGCCCAGCAACGCCGGGGTAGCTGAATGTGCTGGCCGACCGGCCTGGCTACCTTCTCCCTGCCCGCAAACGAGCCGGGGCACGCGGACCACGCGGACAGCAGCAGCAGCAGCAGCAGCAGCAGCAGCAAAAAGATTGCGCCTCCGTTGTGTGGCAGAGTGAATGTGGAGAGTGGTGACGTGAGCAGCCTCTGCTGGCAGCAAAAGCCTACTGCACCTGGTATTCCCAGGCGGTCTCCCATCCAAGTACTAACCAGGCCTGAGTCTGCTTAGCTTCCGAGATCAGACGAGATCGGGCGTTTTCAGACTAGTATGGCCGTAGGCACTTGCCGCCTGCCTTTCTGGCTAATTCAAGCCTCTCAGTCCAGCCCCTTCTTCTTTACCGCGGGTTTTCTTTTTTTTTCTCTCTCTCTCTCTCTCTTCTTCTTTCCCTCCTACTCCCTTTCATCCCTCCCCCACCTGGCTCCCTTCCTTCTCAGCCTCCCCCCACAGGCAAACTGCAAGCCCTACTTACGCCTCACCAGCCTCCAGCCTGCACCCTTGCTCCCGTTCAACATTCGTCCTCTCCGCACTGGGGGAAGCGTCAGGCACGCGCTACCATCCGCCTCTTGTGCCTTTGTCCCCGTACCCCTGCACCTTCTTTCTATCCAAATAATCATCCGACGCCCTCTCGAATGCCTCGATTCTACCTGCCTCCGCCACGCTTGCAGGCAGTCACGGCCTTCCGCACCTCAACCGCCCGTTGCGTCCACAAGCTTTTTCTCACCTCGCATTTGCTTCTTTGGCAACTCACTTTCAATCTGTGGGGCCCTCTCGCTCTTGATCCTTTTACCAGCGGGCACAGAGCTTCTTCCCTCTCTACTCTGCCCTGCCTTCAACTTAGGGAAAGCTCGCCCCGAGGCACAAGGGCGGCCCGACGTGCATGCGTCCGCGCCGATCACAGGCCGCCGAGCCCAGCTTCCCGAGCAGGCTCCACTCGAATGGCCCAGCAACGCCGGGGTAGCTGAATGTGCTGGCCGACCGGCCTGGCTACCTTCTCCCTGCCCGCAAACGAGCCGGGGCACGCGGACCACGCGGACAGCAGCAGCAGCAGCAGCAGCAGCAGCAAAAAGATTGCGCCTCCGTTGTGTGGCAGAGTGAATGTGGAGAGTGGTGACGTGAGCAGCCTCTGCTGGCAGCAAAAGCCTACTGCACCTGGTATTCCCAGGCGGTCTCCCATCCAAGTACTAACCAGGCCTGAGTCTGCTTAGCTTCCGAGATCAGACGAGATCGGGCGTTTTCAGACTAGTATGGCCGTAGGCACTTGCCGCCTGCCTTTCTGGCTAATTCAAGCCTCTCAGTCCAGCCCCTTCTTCTTTACCGCGGGTTTTCTTTTTTTTTCTCTCTCTCTCTCTCTCTTCTTCTTTCCCTCCTACTCCCTTTCATCCCTCCCCCACCTGGCTCCCTTCCTTCTCAGCCTCCCCCCACAGGCAAACTGCAAGCCCTACTTACGCCTCACCAGCCTCCAGCCTGCACCCTTGCTCCCGTTCAACATTCGTCCTCTCCGCACTGGGGGAAGCGTCAGGCACGCGCTACCATCCGCCTCTTGTGCCTTTGTCCCCGTACCCCTGCACCTTCTTTCTATCCAAATAATCATCCGACGCCCTCTCGAATGCCTCGATTCTACCTGCCTCCGCCACGCTTGCAGGCAGTCACGGCCTTCCGCACCTCAACCGCCCGTTGCGTCCACAAGCTTTTTCTCACCTCGCATTTGCTTCTTTGGCAACTCACTTTCAATCTGTGGGGCCCTCTCGCTCTTGATCCTTTTACCAGCGGGCACAGAGCTTCTTCCCTCTCTACTCTGCCCTGCCTTCAACTTAGGGAAAGCTCGCCCCGAGGCACAAGGGCGGCCCGACGTGCATGCGTCCGCGCCGATCACAGGCCGCCGAGCCCAGCTTCCCGAGCAGGCTCCACTCGAATGGCCCAGCAACGCCGGGGTAGCTGAATGTGCTGGCCGACCGGCCTGGCTACCTTCTCCCTGCCCGCAAACGAGCCGGGGCATGCGGACCACGCGGACAGCAGCAGCAGCAGCAGCAGCAAAAAGATTGCGCCTCCGTTGTGTGGCAGAGTGAATGTGGAGAGTGGTGACGTGAGCAGCCTCTGCTGGCAGCAAAAGCCTACTGCACCTGGTATTCCCAGGCGGTCTCCCATCCAAGTACTCACCAGGCCTGAGTCTGCTTAGCTTCCGAGATCAGACGAGATCGGGCGTTTTCAGACTAGTATGGCCGTAGGCACTTGCCGCCTGCCTTTCTGGCTAATTCAAGCCTCTCAGTCCAGCCCCTTCTTCTTTACCGCGGGTTTTCTTTTTTTTTCTCTCTCTCTCTCTCTCTTCTTCTTTCCCTCCTACTCCCTTTCATCCCTCCCCCACCTGGCTCCCTTCCTTCTCAGCCTCCCCCCACAGGCAAACTGCAAGCCCTACTTACGCCTCACCAGCCTCCAGCCTGCACCCTTGCTCCCGTTCAACATTCGTCCTCTCCGCACTGGGGGAAGCGTCAGGCACGCGCTACCATCCGCCTCTTGTGCCTTTGTCCCCGTACCCCTGCACCTTCTTTCTATCCAAATAATCATCCGACGCCCTCTCGAATGCCTCGATTCTACCTGCCTCCGCCACGCTTGCAGGCAGTCACGGCCTTCCGCACCTCAACCGCCCGTTGCGTCCACAAGCTTTTTCTCACCTCGCATTTGCTTCTTTGGCAACTCACTTTCAATCTGTGGGGCCCTCTCGCTCTTGATCCTTTTACCAGCGGGCACAGAGCTTCTTCCCTCTCTACTCTGCCCTGCCTTCAACTTAGGGAAAGCTCGCCCCGAGGCACAAGGGCGGCCCGACGTGCATGCGTCCGCGCCGATCACAGGCCGCCGAGCCCAGCTTCCCGAGCAGGCTCCACTCGAATGGCCCAGCAACGCCGGGGTAGCTGAATGTGCTGGCCGACCGGCCTGGCTACCTTCTCCCTGCCCGCAAACGAGCCGGGGCATGCGGACCACGCGGACAGCAGCAGCAGCAGCAGCAGCAGCAGCAAAAAGATTGCGCCTCCGTTGTGTGGCAGAGTGAATGTGGAGAGTGGTGACGTGAGCAGCCTCTGCTGGCAGCAAAAGCCTACTGCACCTGGTATTCCCAGGCGGTCTCCCATCCAAGTACTAACCAGGCCTGAGTCTGCTTAGCTTCCGAGATCAGACGAGATCGGGCGTTTTCAGACTAGTATGGCCGTAGGCACTTGCCGCCTGCCTTTCTGGCTAATTCAAGCCTCTCAGTCCAGCCCCTTCTTCTTTACCGCGGGTTTTCTTTTTTTTTCTCTCTCTCTCTCTCTCTTCTTCTTTCCCTCCTACTCCCTTTCATCCCTCCCCCACCTGGCTCCCTTCCTTCTCAGCCTCCCCCCACAGGCAAACTGCAAGCCCTACTTACGCCTCACCAGCCTCCAGCCTGCACCCTTGCTCCCGTTCAACATTCGTCCTCTCCGCACTGGGGGAAGCGTCAGGCACGCGCTACCATCCGCCTCTTGTGCCTTTGTCCCCGTACCCCTGCACCTTCTTTCTATCCAAATAATCATCCGACGCCCTCTCGAATGCCTCGATTCTACCTGCCTCCGCCACGCTTGCAGGCAGTCACGGCCTTCCGCACCTCAACCGCCCGTTGCGTCCACAAGCTTTTTCTCACCTCGCATTTGCTTCTTTGGCAACTCACTTTCAATCTGTGGGGCCCTCTCGCTCTTGATCCTTTTACCAGCGGGCACAGAGCTTCTTCCCTCTCTACTCTGCCCTGCCTTCAACTTAGGGAAAGCTCGCCCCGAGGCACAAGGGCGGCCCGACGTGCATGCGTCCGCGCCGATCACAGGCCGCCGAGCCCAGCTTCCCGAGCAGGCTCCACTCGAATGGCCCAGCAACGCCGGGGTAGCTGAATGTGCTGGCCGACCGGCCTGGCTACCTTCTCCCTGCCCGCAAACGAGCCGGGGCACGCGGACCACGCGGACAGCAGCAGCAGCAGCAGCAGCAGCAGCAAAAAGATTGCGCCTCCGTTGTGTGGCAGAGTGAATGTGGAGAGTGGTGACGTGAGCAGCCTCTGCTGGCAGCAAAAGCCTACTGCACCTGGTATTCCCAGGCGGTCTCCCATCCAAGTACTAACCAGGCCTGAGTCTGCTTAGCTTCCGAGATCAGACGAGATCGGGCGTTTTCAGACTAGTATGGCCGTAGGCACTTGCCGCCTGCCTTTCTGGCTAATTCAAGCCTCTCAGTCCAGCCCCTTCTTCTTTACCGCGGGTTTTCTTTTTTTTTCTCTCTCTCTCTCTCTCTTCTTCTTTCCCTCCTACTCCCTTTCATCCCTCCCCCACCTGGCTCCCTTCCTTCTCAGCCTCCCCCCACAGGCAAACTGCAAGCCCTACTTACGCCTCACCAGCCTCCAGCCTGCACCCTTGCTCCCGTTCAACATTCGTCCTCTCCGCACTGGGGGAAGCGTCAGGCACGCGCTACCATCCGCCTCTTGTGCCTTTGTCCCCGTACCCCTGCACCTTCTTTCTATCCAAATAATCATCCGACGCCCTCTCGAATGCCTCGATTCTACCTGCCTCCGCCACGCTTGCAGGCAGTCACGGCCTTCCGCACCTCAACCGCCCGTTGCGTCCACAAGCTTTTTCTCACCTCGCATTTGCTTCTTTGGCAACTCACTTTCAATCTGTGGGGCCCTCTCGCTCTTGATCCTTTTACCAGCGGGCACAGAGCTTCTTCCCTCTCTACTCTGCCCTGCCTTCAACTTAGGGAAAGCTCGCCCCGAGGCACAAGGGCGGCCCGACGTGCATGCGTCCGCGCCGATCACAGGCCGCCGAGCCCAGCTTCCCGAGCAGGCTCCACTCGAATGGCCCAGCAACGCCGGGGTAGCTGAATGTGCTGGCCGACCGGCCTGGCTACCTTCTCCCTGCCCGCAAACGAGCCGGGGCACGCGGACCACGCGGACAGCAGCAGCAGCAGCAGCAGCAGCAGCAGCAAAAAGATTGCGCCTCCGTTGTGTGGCAGAGTGAATGTGGAGAGTGGTGACGTGAGCAGCCTCTGCTGGCAGCAAAAGCCTACTGCACCTGGTATTCCCAGGCGGTCTCCCATCCAAGTACTAACCAGGCCTGAGTCTGCTTAGCTTCCGAGATCAGACGAGATCGGGCGTTTTCAGACTAGTATGGCCGTAGGCACTTGCTGCCTGCCTTTCTGGCTAATTCAAGCCTCTCAGTCCAGCCCCTTCTTCTTTACCGCGGGTTTTCTTTTTTTTTCTCTCTCTCTCTCTCTCTTCTTCTTTCCCTCCTACTCCCTTTCATCCCTCCCCCACCTGGCTCCCTTCCTTCTCAGCCTCCCCCCACAGGCAAACTGCAAGCCCTACTTACGCCTCACCAGCCTCCAGCCTGCACCCTTGCTCCCGTTCAACATTCGTCCTCTCCGCACTGGGGGAAGCGTCAGGCACGCGCTACCATCCGCCTCTTGTGCCTTTGTCCCCGTACCCCTGCACCTTCTTTCTATCCAAATAATCATCCGACGCCCTCTCGAATGCCTCGATTCTACCTGCCTCCGCCACGCTTGCAGGCAGTCACGGCCTTCCGCACCTCAACCGCCCGTTGCGTCCACAAGCTTTTTCTCACCTCGCATTTGCTTCTTTGGCAACTCACTTTCAATCTGTGGGGCCCTCTCGCTCTTGATCCTTTTACCAGCGGGCACAGAGCTTCTTCCCTCTCTACTCTGCCCTGCCTTCAACTTAGGGAAAGCTCGCCCCGAGGCACAAGGGCGGCCCGACGTGCATGCGTCCGCGCCGATCACAGGCCGCCGAGCCCAGCTTCCCGAGCAGGCTCCACTCGAATGGCCCAGCAACGCCGGGGTAGCTGAATGTGCTGGCCGACCGGCCTGGCTACCTTCTCCCTGCCCGCAAACGAGCCGGGGCACGCGGACCACGCGGACAGCAGCAGCAGCAGCAGCAGCAGCAGCAGCAAAAAGATTGCGCCTCCGTTGTGTGGCAGAGTGAATGTGGAGAGTGGTGACGTGAGCAGCCTCTGCTGGCAGCAAAAGCCTACTGCACCTGGTATTCCCAGGCGGTCTCCCATCCAAGTACTAACCAGGCCTGAGTCTGCTTAGCTTCCGAGATCAGACGAGATCGGGCGTTTTCAGACTAGTATGGCCGTAGGCACTTGCCGCCTGCCTTTCTGGCTAATTCAAGCCTCTCAGTCCAGCCCCTTCTTCTTTACCGCGGGTTTTCTTTTTTTTTCTCTCTCTCTCTCTCTCTCTTCTTCTTTCCCTCCTACTCCCTTTCATCCCTCCCCCACCTGGCTCCCTTCCTTCTCAGCCTCCCCCCACAGGCAAACTGCAAGCCCTACTTACGCCTCACCAGCCTCCAGCCTGCACCCTTGCTCCCGTTCAACATTCGTCCTCTCCGCACTGGGGGAAGCGTCAGGCACGCGCTACCATCCGCCTCTTGTGCCTTTGTCCCCGTACCCCTGCACCTTCTTTCTATCCAAATAATCATCCGACGCCCTCTCGAATGCCTCGATTCTACCTGCCTCCGCCACGCTTGCAGGCAGTCACGGCCTTCCGCACCTCAACCGCCCGTTGCGTCCACAAGCTTTTTCTCACCTCGCATTTGCTTCTTTGGCAACTCACTTTCAATCTGTGGGGCCCTCTCGCTCTTGATCCTTTTACCAGCGGGCACAGAGCTTCTTCCCTCTCTACTCTGCCCTGCCTTCAACTTAGGGAAAGCTCGCCCTGAGGCACAAGGGCGGCCCGACTTGCATGCGTCCGCGCCGATCACAGGCCGCCGAGCCCAGCTTCCCGAGCAGGCTCCACTCGAATGGCCCAGCAACGCCGGGGTAGCTGAATGTGCTGGCCGACCGGCCTGGCTACCTTCTCCCTGCCCGCAAACGAGCCGGGGCACGCGGACCACGCGGACAGCAGCAGCAGCAGCAGCAGCAGCAGCAAAAAGATTGCGCCTCCGTTGTGTGGCAGAGTGAATGTGGAGAGTGGTGACGTGAGCAGCCTCTGCTGGCAGCAAAAGCCTACTGCACCTGGTATTCCCAGGCGGTCTCCCATCCAAGTACTAACCAGGCCTGAGTCGCTTCCGAGATCAGACGAGATCGGGCGTTTTCAGACTAGTATGGCCGTAGGCACTTGCCGCCTGCCTTTCTGGCTAATTCAAGCCTCTCAGTCCAGCCCCTTCTTCTTTACCGCGGGTTTTCTTTTTTTTTCTCTCTCTCTCTCTCTCTTCTTCTTTCCCTCCTACTCCCTTTCATCCCTCCCCCACCTGGCTCCCTTCCTTCTCAGCCTCCCCCCACAGGCAAACTGCAAGCCCTACTTACGCCTCACCAGCCTCCAGCCTGCACCCTTGCTCCCGTTCAACATTCGTCCTCTCCGCACTGGGGGAAGCGTCAGGCACGCGCTACCATCCGCCTCTTGTGCCTTTGTCCCCGTACCCCTGCACCTTCTTTCTATCCAAATAATCATCCGACGCCCTCTCGAATGCCTCGATTCTACCTGCCTCCGCCACGCTTGCAGGCAGTCACGGCCTTCCGCACCTCAACCGCCCGTTGCGTCCACAAGCTTTTTCTCACCTCGCATTTGCTTCTTTGGCAACTCACTTTCAATCTGTGGGGCCCTCTCGCTCTTGATCCTTTTACCAGCGGGCACAGAGCTTCTTCCCTCTCTACTCTGCCCTGCCTTCAACTTAGGGAAAGCTCGCCCCGAGGCACAAGGGCGGCCCGACGTGCATGCGTCCGCGCCGATCACAGGCCGCCGAGCCCAGCTTCCCGAGCAGGCTCCACTCGAATGGCCCAGCAACGCCGGGGTAGCTGAATGTGCTGGCCGACCGGCCTGGCTACCTTCTCCCTGCCCGCAAACGAGCCGGGGCACGCGGACCACGCGGACAGCAGCAGCAGCAGCAGCAGCAGCAGCAGCAAAAAGATTGCGCCTCCGTTGTGTGGCAGAGTGAATGTGGAGAGTGGTGACGTGAGCAGCCTCTGCTGGCAGCAAAAGCCTACTGCACCTGGTATTCCCAGGCGGTCTCCCATCCAAGTACTAACCAGGCCTGAGTCTGCTTAGCTTCCGAGATCAGACGAGATCGGGCGTTTTCAGACTAGTATGGCCGTAGGCACTTGCCGCCTGCCTTTCTGGCTAATTCAAGCCTCTCAGTCCAGCCCCTTCTTCTTTACCGCGGGTTTTCTTTTTTTTTCTCTCTCTCTCTCTCTCTTCTTCTTTCCCTCCTACTCCCTTTCATCCCTCCCCCACCTGGCTCCCTTCCTTCTCAGCCTCCCCCCACAGGCAAACTGCAAGCCCTACTTACGCCTCACCAGCCTCCAGCCTGCACCCTTGCTCCCGTTCAACATTCGTCCTCTCCGCACTGGGGGAAGCGTCAGGCACGCGCTACCATCCGCCTCTTGTGCCTTTGTCCCCGTACCCCTGCACCTTCTTTCTATCCAAATAATCATCCGACGCCCTCTCGAATGCCTCGATTCTACCTGCCTCCGCCACGCTTGCAGGCAGTCACGGCCTTCCGCACCTCAACCGCCCGTTGCGTCCACAAGCTTTTTCTCACCTCGCATTTGCTTCTTTGGCAACTCACTTTCAATCTGTGGGGCCCTCTCGCTCTTGATCCTTTTACCAGCGGGCACAGAGCTTCTTCCCTCTCTACTCTGCCCTGCCTTCAACTTAGGGAAAGCTCGCCCCGAGGCACAAGGGCGGCCCGACGTGCATGCGTCCGCGCCGATCACAGGCCGCCGAGCCCAGCTTCCCGAGCAGGCTCCACTCGAATGGCCCAGCAACGCCGGGGTAGCTGAATGTGCTGGCCGACCGGCCTGGCTACCTTCTCCCTGCCCGCAAACGAGCCGGGGCACGCGGACCACGCGGACAGCAGCAGCAGCAGCAGCAAAAAGATTGCGCCTCCGTTGTGTGGCAGAGTGAATGTGGAGAGTGGTGACGTGAGCAGCCTCTGCTGGCAGCAAAAGCCTACTGCACCTGGTATTCCCAGGCGGTCTCCCATCCAAGTACTAACCAGGCCTGAGTCTGCTTAGCTTCCGAGATCAGACGAGATCGGGCGTTTTCAGACTAGTATGGCCGTAGGCACTTGCCGCCTGCCTTTCTGGCTAATTCAAGCCTCTCAGTCCAGCCCCTTCTTCTTTACCGCGGGTTTTCTTTTTTTTTCTCTCTCTCTCTCTCTCTTCTTCTTTCCCTCCTACTCCCTTTCATCCCTCCCCCACCTGGCTCCCTTCCTTCTCAGCCTCCCCCCACAGGCAAACTGCAAGCCCTACTTACGCCTCACCAGCCTCCAGCCTGCACCCTTGCTCCCGTTCAACATTCGTCCTCTCCGCACTGGGGGAAGCGTCAGGCACGCGCTACCATCCGCCTCTTGTGCCTTTGTCCCCGTACCCCTGCACCTTCTTTCTATCCAAATAATCATCCGACGCCCTCTCGAATGCCTCGATTCTACCTGCCTCCGCCACGCTTGCAGGCAGTCACGGCCTTCCGCACCTCAACCGCCCGTTGCGTCCACAAGCTTTTTCTCACCTCGCATTTGCTTCTTTGGCAACTCACTTTCAATCTGTGGGGCCCTCTCGCTCTTGATCCTTTTACCAGCGGGCACAGAGCTTCTTCCCTCTCTACTCTGCCC
>NW_027596939.1:45000-82500 GCF_964194155.1 Cetorhinus maximus | reverse complement strand
TGGCCCAGCAACGCCGGGGTAGCTGAATGTGCTGGCCGACCGGCCTGGCTACCTTCTCCCTGCCCGCAAACGAGCCGGGGCACGCGGACCACGCGGACAGCAGCAGCAGCAGCAGCAGCAGCAGCAGCAAAAAGATTGCGCCTCCGTTGTGTGGCAGAGTGAATGTGGAGAGTGGTGACGTGAGCAGCCTCTGCTGGCAGCAAAAGCCTACTGCACCTGGTATTCCCAGGCGGTCTCCCATCCAAGTACTAACCAGGCCTGAGTCTGCTTAGCTTCCGAGATCAGACGAGATCGGGCGTTTTCAGACTAGTATGGCCGTAGGCACTTGCCGCCTGCCTTTCTGGCTAATTCAAGCCTCTCAGTCCAGCCCCTTCTTCTTTACCGCGGGTTTTCTTTTTTTTTCTCTCTCTCTCTCTCTCTTCTTCTTTCCCTCCTACTCCCTTTCATCCCTCCCCCACCTGGCTCCCTTCCTTCTCAGCCTCCCCCCACAGGCAAACTGCAAGCCCTACTTACGCCTCACCAGCCTCCAGCCTGCACCCTTGCTCCCGTTCAACATTCGTCCTCTCCGCACTGGGGGAAGCGTCAGGCACGCGCTACCATCCGCCTCTTGTGCCTTTGTCCCCGTACCCCTGCACCTTCTTTCTATCCAAATAATCATCCGACGCCCTCTCGAATGCCTCGATTCTACCTGCCTCCGCCACGCTTGCAGGCAGTCACGGCCTTCCGCACCTCAACCGCCCGTTGCGTCCACAAGCTTTTTCTCACCTCGCATTTGCTTCTTTGGCAACTCACTTTCAATCTGTGGGGCCCTCTCGCTCTTGATCCTTTTACCAGCGGGCACAGAGCTTCTTCCCTCTCTACTCTGCCCTGCCTTCAACTTAGGGAAAGCTCGCCCCGAGGCACAAGGGCGGCCCGACGTGCATGCGTCCGCGCCGATCACAGGCCGCCGAGCCCAGCTTCCCGAGCAGGCTCCACTCGAATGGCCCAGCAACGCCGGGGTAGCTGAATGTGCTGGCCGACCGGCCTGGCTACCTTCTCCCTGCCCGCAAACGAGCCGGGGCACGCGGACCACGCGGACAGCAGCAGCAGCAGCAGCAAAAAGATTGCGCCTCCGTTGTGTGGCAGAGTGAATGTGGAGAGTGGTGACGTGAGCAGCCTCTGCTGGCAGCAAAAGCCTACTGCACCTGGTATTCCCAGGCGGTCTCCCATCCAAGTACTAACCAGGCCTGAGTCTGCTTAGCTTCCGAGATCAGACGAGATCGGGCGTTTTCAGACTAGTATGGCCTTAGGCACTTGCCGCCTGCCTTTCTGGCTAATTCAAGCCTCTCAGTCCAGCCCCTTCTTCTTTACCGTGGGTTTTCTTTTTTTTTCTCTCTCTCTCTCTCTCTTCTTCTTTCCCTCCTACTCCCTTTCATCCCTCCCCCACCTGGCTCCCTTCCTTCTCAGCCTCCCCCCACAGGCAAACTGCAAGCCCTACTTACGCCTCACCAGCCTCCAGCCTGCACCCTTGCTCCCGTTCAACATTCGTCCTCTCCGCACTGGGGGAAGCGTCAGGCACGCGCTACCATCCGCCTCTTGTGCCTTTGTCCCCGTACCCCTGCACCTTCTTTCTATCCAAATAATCATCCGACGCCCTCTCGAATGCCTCGATTCTACCTGCCTCCGCCACGCTTGCAGGCAGTCACGGCCTTCCGCACCTCAACCGCCCGTTGCGTCCACAAGCTTTTTCTCACCTCGCATTTGCTTCTTTGGCAACTCACTTTCAATCTGTGGGGCCCTCTCGCTCTTGATCCTTTTACCAGCGGGCACAGAGCTTCTTCCCTCTCTACTCTGCCCTGCCTTCAACTTAGGGAAAGCTCGCCCCGAGGCACAAGGGCGGCCCGACGTGCATGCGTCCGCGCCGATCACAGGCCGCCGAGCCCAGCTTCCCGAGCAGGCTCCACTCGAATGGCCCAGCAACGCCGGGGTAGCTGAATGTGCTGGCCGACCGGCCTGGCTACCTTCTCCCTGCCCGCAAACGAGCCGGGGCACGCGGACCACGCGGACAGCAGCAGCAGCAGCAGCAGCAGCAGCAGCAAAAAGATTGCGCCTCCGTTGTGTGGCAGAGTGAATGTGGAGAGTGGTGACGTGAGCAGCCTCTGCTGGCAGCAAAAGCCTACTGCACCTGGTATTCCCAGGCGGTCTCCCATCCAAGTACTAACCAGGCCTGAGTCTGCTTAGCTTCCGAGATCAGACGAGATCGGGCGTTTTCAGACTAGTATGGCCGTAGGCACTTGCCGCCTGCCTTTCTGGCTAATTCAAGCCTCTCAGTCCAGCCCCTTCTTCTTTACCGCGGGTTTTCTTTTTTTTTCTCTCTCTCTCTCTCTCTTCTTCTTTCCCTCCTACTCCCTTTCATCCCTCCCCCACCTGGCTCCCTTCCTTCTCAGCCTCCCCCCACAGGCAAACTGCAAGCCCTACTTACGCCTCACCAGCCTCCAGCCTGCACCCTTGCTCCCGTTCAACATTCGTCCTCTCCGCACTGGGGGAAGCGTCAGGCACGCGCTACCATCCGCCTCTTGTGCCTTTGTCCCCGTACCCCTGCACCTTCTTTCTATCCAAATAATCATCCGACGCCCTCTCGAATGCCTCGATTCTACCTGCCTCCGCCACGCTTGCAGGCAGTCACGGCCTTCCGCACCTCAACCGCCCGTTGCGTCCACAAGCTTTTTCTCACCTCGCATTTGCTTCTTTGGCAACTCACTTTCAATCTGTGGGGCCCTCTCGCTCTTGATCCTTTTACCAGCGGGCACAGAGCTTCTTCCCTCTCTACTCTGCCCTGCCTTCAACTTAGGGAAAGCTCGCCCCGAGGCACAAGGGCGGCCCGACGTGCATGCGTCCGCGCCGATCACAGGCCGCCGAGCCCAGCTTCCCGAGCAGGCTCCACTCGAATGGCCCAGCAACGCCGGGGTAGCTGAATGTGCTGGCCGACCGGCCTGGCTACCTTCTCCCTGCCCGCAAACGAGCCGGGGCACGCGGACCACGCGGACAGCAGCAGCAGCAGCAGCAGCAGCAGCAAAAAGATTGCGCCTCCGTTGTGTGGCAGAGTGAATGTGGAGAGTGGTGACGTGAGCAGCCTCTGCTGGCAGCAAAAGCCTACTGCACCTGGTATTCCCAGGCGGTCTCCCATCCAAGTACTAACCAGGCCTGAGTCTGCTTAGCTTCCGAGATCAGACGAGATCGGGCGTTTTCAGACTAGTATGGCCGTAGGCACTTGCCGCCTGCCTTTCTGGCTAATTCAAGCCTCTCAGTCCAGCCCCTTCTTCTTTACCGTGGGTTTTCTTTTTTTTTCTCTCTCTCTCTCTCTCTTCTTCTTTCCCTCCTACTCCCTTTCATCCCTCCCCCACCTGGCTCCCTTCCTTCTCAGCCTCCCCCCACAGGCAAACTGCAAGCCCTACTTACGCCTCACCAGCCTCCAGCCTGCACCCTTGCTCCCGTTCAACATTCGTCCTCTCCGCACTGGGGGAAGCGTCAGGCACGCGCTACCATCCGCCTCTTGTGCCTTTGTCCCCGTACCCCTGCACCTTCTTTCTATCCAAATAATCATCCGACGCCCTCTCGAATGCCTCGATTCTACCTGCCTCCGCCACGCTTGCAGGCAGTCACGGCCTTCCGCACCTCAACCGCCCGTTGCGTCCACAAGCTTTTTCTCACCTCGCATTTGCTTCTTTGGCAACTCACTTTCAATCTGTGGGGCCCTCTCGCTCTTGATCCTTTTACCAGCGGGCACAGAGCTTCTTCCCTCTCTACTCTGCCCTGCCTTCAACTTAGGGAAAGCTCGCCCCGAGGCACAAGGGCGGCCCGACGTGCATGCGTCCGCGCCGATCACAGGCCGCCGAGCCCAGCTTCCCGAGCAGGCTCCACTCGAATGGCCCAGCAACGCCGGGGTAGCTGAATGTGCTGGCCGACCGGCCTGGCTACCTTCTCCCTGCCCGCAAACGAGCCGGGGCACGCGGACCACGCGGACAGCAGCAGCAGCAGCAGCAGCAGCAGCAAAAAGATTGCGCCTCCGTTGTGTGGCAGAGTGAATGTGGAGAGTGGTGACGTGAGCAGCCTCTGCTGGCAGCAAAAGCCTACTGCACCTGGTATTCCCAGGCGGTCTCCCATCCAAGTACTAACCAGGCCTGAGTCTGCTTAGCTTCCGAGATCAGACGAGATCGGGCGTTTTCAGACTAGTATGGCCGTAGGCACTTGCCGCCTGCCTTTCTGGCTAATTCAAGCCTCTCAGTCCAGCCCCTTCTTCTTTACCGCGGGTTTTCTTTTTTTTTCTCTCTCTCTCTCTCTCTTCTTCTTTCCCTCCTACTCCCTTTCATCCCTCCCCCACCTGGCTCCCTTCCTTCTCAGCCTCCCCCCACAGGCAAACTGCAAGCCCTACTTACGCCTCACCAGCCTCCAGCCTGCACCCTTGCTCCCGTTCAACATTCGTCCTCTCCGCACTGGGGGAAGCGTCAGGCACGCGCTACCATCCGCCTCTTGTGCCTTTGTCCCCGTACCCCTGCACCTTCTTTCTATCCAAATAATCATCCGACGCCCTCTCGAATGCCTCGATTCTACCTGCCTCCGCCACGCTTGCAGGCAGTCACGGCCTTCCGCACCTCAACCGCCCGTTGCGTCCACAAGCTTTTTCTCACCTCGCATTTGCTTCTTTGGCAACTCACTTTCAATCTGTGGGGCCCTCTCGCTCTTGATCCTTTTACCAGCGGGCACAGAGCTTCTTCCCTCTCTACTCTGCCCTGCCTTCAACTTAGGGAAAGCTCGCCCCGAGGCACAAGGGCGGCCCGACGTGCATGCGTCCGCGCCGATCACAGGCCGCCGAGCCCAGCTTCCCGAGCAGGCTCCACTCGAATGGCCCAGCAACGCCGGGGTAGCTGAATGTGCTGGCCGACCGGCCTGGCTACCTTCTCCCTGCCCGCAAACGAGCCGGGGCACGCGGACCACGCGGACAGCAGCAGCAGCAGCAGCAGCAGCAGCAGCAAAAAGATTGCGCCTCCGTTGTGTGGCAGAGTGAATGTGGAGAGTGGTGACGTGAGCAGCCTCTGCTGGCAGCAAAAGCCTACTGCACCTGGTATTCCCAGGCGGTCTCCCATCCAAGTACTAACCAGGCCTGAGTCTGCTTAGCTTCCGAGATCAGACGAGATCGGGCGTTTTCAGACTAGTATGGCCGTAGGCACTTGCCGCCTGCCTTTCTGGCTAATTCAAGCCTCTCAGTCCAGCCCCTTCTTCTTTACCGCGGGTTTTCTTTTTTTTTCTCTCTCTCTCTCTCTCTTCTTCTTTCCCTCCTACTCCCTTTCATCCCTCCCCCACCTGGCTCCCTTCCTTCTCAGCCTCCCCCCACAGGCAAACTGCAAGCCCTACTTACGCCTCACCAGCCTCCAGCCTGCACCCTTGCTCCCGTTCAACATTCGTCCTCTCCGCACTGGGGGAAGCGTCAGGCACGCGCTACCATCCGCCTCTTGTGCCTTTGTCCCCGTACCCCTGCACCTTCTTTCTATCCAAATAATCATCCGACGCCCTCTCGAATGCCTCGATTCTACCTGCCTCCGCCACGCTTGCAGGCAGTCACGGCCTTCCGCACCTCAACCGCCCGTTGCGTCCACAAGCTTTTTCTCACCTCGCATTTGCTTCTTTGGCAACTCACTTTCAATCTGTGGGGCCCTCTCGCTCTTGATCCTTTTACCAGCGGGCACAGAGCTTCTTCCCTCTCTACTCTGCCCTGCCTTCAACTTAGGGAAAGCTCGCCCCGAGGCACAAGGGCGGCCCGACGTGCATGCGTCCGCGCCGATCACAGGCCGCCGAGCCCAGCTTCCCGAGCAGGCTCCACTCGAATGGCCCAGCAACGCCGGGGTAGCTGAATGTGCTGGCCGACCGGCCTGGCTACCTTCTCCCTGCCCGCAAACGAGCCGGGGCACGCGGACCACGCGGACAGCAGCAGCAGCAGCAGCAGCAGCAGCAGCAAAAAGATTGCGCCTCCGTTGTGTGGCAGAGTGAATGTGGAGAGTGGTGACGTGAGCAGCCTCTGCTGGCAGCAAAAGCCTACTGCACCTGGTATTCCCAGGCGGTCTCCCATCCAAGTACTAACCAGGCCTGAGTCTGCTTAGCTTCCGAGATCAGACGAGATCGGGCGTTTTCAGACTAGTATGGCCGTAGGCACTTGCCGCCTGCCTTTCTGGCTAATTCAAGCCTCTCAGTCCAGCCCCTTCTTCTTTACCGCGGGTTTTCTTTTTTTTTCTCTCTCTCTCTCTCTCTCTTCTTCTTTCCCTCCTACTCCCTTTCATCCCTCCCCCACCTGGCTCCCTTCCTTCTCAGCCTCCCCCCACAGGCAAACTGCAAGCCCTACTTACGCCTCACCAGCCTCCAGCCTGCACCCTTGCTCCCGTTCAACATTCGTCCTCTCCGCACTGGGGGAAGCGTCAGGCACGCGCTACCATCCGCCTCTTGTGCCTTTGTCCCCGTACCCCTGCACCTTCTTTCTATCCAAATAATCATCCGACGCCCTCTCGAATGCCTCGATTCTACCTGCCTCCGCCACGCTTGCAGGCAGTCACGGCCTTCCGCACCTCAACCGCCCGTTGCGTCCACAAGCTTTTTCTCACCTCGCATTTGCTTCTTTGGCAACTCACTTTCAATCTGTGGGGCCCTCTCGCTCTTGATCCTTTTACCAGCGGGCACAGAGCTTCTTCCCTCTCTACTCTGCCCTGCCTTCAACTTAGGGAAAGCTCGCCCCGAGGCACAAGGGCGGCCCGACGTGCATGCGTCCGCGCCGATCACAGGCCGCCGAGCCCAGCTTCCCGAGCAGGCTCCACTCGAATGGCCCAGCAACGCCGGGGTAGCTGAATGTGCTGGCCGACCGGCCTGGCTACCTTCTCCCTGCCCGCAAACGAGCCGGGGCACGCGGACCACGCGGACAGCAGCAGCAGCAGCAGCAGCAGCAGCAGCAAAAAGATTGCGCCTCCGTTGTGTGGCAGAGTGAATGTGGAGAGTGGTGACGTGAGCAGCCTCTGCTGGCAGCAAAAGCCTACTGCACCTGGTATTCCCAGGCGGTCTCCCATCCAAGTACTAACCAGGCCTGAGTCTGCTTAGCTTCCGAGATCAGACGAGATCGGGCGTTTTCAGACTAGTATGGCCGTAGGCACTTGCCGCCTGCCTTTCTGGCTAATTCAAGCCTCTCAGTCCAGCCCCTTCTTCTTTACCGCGGGTTTTCTTTTTTTTTCTCTCTCTCTCTCTCTCTTCTTCTTTCCCTCCTACTCCCTTTCATCCCTCCCCCACCTGGCTCCCTTCCTTCTCAGCCTCCCCCCACAGGCAAACTGCAAGCCCTACTTACGCCTCACCAGCCTCCAGCCTGCACCCTTGCTCCCGTTCAACATTCGTCCTCTCCGCACTGGGGGAAGCGTCAGGCACGCGCTACCATCCGCCTCTTGTGCCTTTGTCCCCGTACCCCTGCACCTTCTTTCTATCCAAATAATCATCCGACGCCCTCTCGAATGCCTCGATTCTACCTGCCTCCGCCACGCTTGCAGGCAGTCACGGCCTTCCGCACCTCAACCGCCCGTTGCGTCCACAAGCTTTTTCTCACCTCGCATTTGCTTCTTTGGCAACTCACTTTCAATCTGTGGGGCCCTCTCGCTCTTGATCCTTTTACCAGCGGGCACAGAGCTTCTTCCCTCTCTACTCTGCCCTGCCTTCAACTTAGGGAAAGCTCGCCCCGAGGCACAAGGGCGGCCCGACGTGCATGCGTCCGCGCCGATCACAGGCCGCCGAGCCCAGCTTCCCGAGCAGGCTCCACTCGAATGGCCCAGCAACGCCGGGGTAGCTGAATGTGCTGGCCGACCGGCCTGGCTACCTTCTCCCTGCCCGCAAACGAGCCGGGGCACGCGGACCACGCGGACAGCAGCAGCAGCAGCAGCAGCAGCAGCAGCAAAAAGATTGCGCCTCCGTTGTGTGGCAGAGTGAATGTGGAGAGTGGTGACGTGAGCAGCCTCTGCTGGCAGCAAAAGCCTACTGCACCTGGTATTCCCAGGCGGTCTCCCATCCAAGTACTAACCAGGCCTGAGTCTGCTTAGCTTCCGAGATCAGACGAGATCGGGCGTTTTCAGACTAGTATGGCCGTAGGCACTTGCCGCCTGCCTTTCTGGCTAATTCAAGCCTCTCAGTCCAGCCCCTTCTTCTTTACCGCGGGTTTTCTTTTTTTTTCTCTCTCTCTCTCTCTCTTCTTCTTTCCCTCCTACTCCCTTTCATCCCTCCCCCACCTGGCTCCCTTCCTTCTCAGCCTCCCCCCACAGGCAAACTGCAAGCCCTACTTACGCCTCACCAGCCTCCAGCCTGCACCCTTGCTCCCGTTCAACATTCGTCCTCTCCGCACTGGGGGAAGCGTCAGGCACGCGCTACCATCCGCCTCTTGTGCCTTTGTCCCCGTACCCCTGCACCTTCTTTCTATCCAAATAATCATCCGACGCCCTCTCGAATGCCTCGATTCTACCTGCCTCCGCCACGCTTGCAGGCAGTCACGGCCTTCCGCACCTCAACCGCCCGTTGCGTCCACAAGCTTTTTCTCACCTCGCATTTGCTTCTTTGGCAACTCACTTTCAATCTGTGGGGCCCTCTCGCTCTTGATCCTTTTACCAGCGGGCACAGAGCTTCTTCCCTCTCTACTCTGCCCTGCCTTCAACTTAGGGAAAGCTCGCCCCGAGGCACAAGGGCGGCCCGACGTGCATGCGTCCGCGCCGATCACAGGCCGCCGAGCCCAGCTTCCCGAGCAGGCTCCACTCGAATGGCCCAGCAACGCCGGGGTAGCTGAATGTGCTGGCCGACCGGCCTGGCTACCTTCTCCCTGCCCGCAAACGAGCCGGGGCACGCGGACCACGCGGACAGCAGCAGCAGCAGCAGCAGCAGCAGCAGCAAAAGATTGCGCCTCCGTTGTGTGGCAGAGTGAATGTGGAGAGTGGTGACGTGAGCAGCCTCTGCTGGCAGCAAAAGCCTACTGCACCTGGTATTCCCAGGCGGTCTCCCATCCAAGTACTAACCAGGCCTGAGTCTGCTTAGCTTCCGAGATCAGACGAGATCGGGCGTTTTCAGACTAGTATGGCCGTAGGCACTTGCCGCCTGCCTTTCTGGCTAATTCAAGCCTCTCAGTCCAGCCCCTTCTTCTTTACCGCGGGTTTTCTTTTTTTTTCTCTCTCTCTCTCTCTCTTCTTCTTTCCCTCCTACTCCCTTTCATCCCTCCCCCACCTGGCTCCCTTCCTTCTCAGCCTCCCCCCACAGGCAAACTGCAAGCCCTACTTACGCCTCACCAGCCTCCAGCCTGCACCCTTGCTCCCGTTCAACATTCGTCCTCTCCGCACTGGGGGAAGCGTCAGGCACGCGCTACCATCCGCCTCTTGTGCCTTTGTCCCCGTACCCCTGCACCTTCTTTCTATCCAAATAATCATCCGACGCCCTCTCGAATGCCTCGATTCTACCTGCCTCCGCCACGCTTGCAGGCAGTCACGGCCTTCCGCACCTCAACCGCCCGTTGCGTCCACAAGCTTTTTCTCACCTCGCATTTGCTTCTTTGGCAACTCACTTTCAATCTGTGGGGCCCTCTCGCTCTTGATCCTTTTACCAGCGGGCACAGAGCTTCTTCCCTCTCTACTCTGCCCTGCCTTCAACTTAGGGAAAGCTCGCCCCGAGGCACAAGGGCGGCCCGACGTGCATGCGTCCGCGCCGATCACAGGCCGCCGAGCCCAGCTTCCCGAGCAGGCTCCACTCGAATGGCCCAGCAACGCCGGGGTAGCTGAATGTGCTGGCCGACCGGCCCCTGGCTACCTTCTCCCTGCCCGCAAACGAGCCGGGGCACGCGGACCACGCGGACAGCAGCAGCAGCAGCAGCAGCAGCAGCAAAAAGATTGCGCCTCCGTTGTGTGGCAGAGTGAATGTGGAGAGTGGTGACGTGAGCAGCCTCTGCTGGCAGCAAAAGCCTACTGCACCTGGTATTCCCAGGCGGTCTCCCATCCAAGTACTAACCAGGCCTGAGTCTGCTTAGCTTCCGAGATCAGACGAGATCGGGCGTTTTCAGACTAGTATGGCCGTAGGCACTTGCCGCCTGCCTTTCTGGCTAATTCAAGCCTCTCAGTCCAGCCCCTTCTTCTTTACCGCGGGTTTTCTTTTTTTTTCTCTCTCTCTCTCTCTCTCTCTTCTTCTTCTCCCTCCTACTCCCTTTCATCCCTCCCCCACCTGGCTCCCTTCCTTCTCAGCCTCCCCCCACAGGCAAACTGCAAGCCCTACTTACGCCTCACCAGCCTCCAGCCTGCACCCTTGCTCCCGTTCAACATTCGTCCTCTCCGCACTGGGGGAAGCGTCAGGCACGCGCTACCATCCGCCTCTTGTGCCTTTGTCCCCGTACCCCTGCACCTTCTTTCTATCCAAATAATCATCCGACGCCCTCTCGAATGCCTCGATTCTACCTGCCTCCGCCACGCTTGCAGGCAGTCACGGCCTTCCGCACCTCAACCGCCCGTTGCGTCCACAAGCTTTTTCTCACCTCGCATTTGCTTCTTTGGCAACTCACTTTCAATCTGTGGGGCCCTCTCGCTCTTGATCCTTTTACCAGCGGGCACAGAGCTTCTTCCCTCTCTACTCTGCCCTGCCTTCAACTTAGGGAAAGCTCGCCCCGAGGCACAAGGGCGGCCCGACGTGCATGCGTCCGCGCCCATCACAGGCCGCCGAGCCCAGCTTCCCGAGCAGGCTCCACTCGAATGGCCCAGCAACGCCGGGGTAGCTGAATGTGCTGGCCGACCGGCCTGGCTACCTTCTCCCTGCCCGCAAACGAGCCGGGACATGCGGACCACGCGGACAGCAGCAGCAGCAGCAGCAGCAGCAGCAAAAAGATTGCGCCTCCGTTGTGTGGCAGAGTGAATGTGGAGAGTGGTGACGTGAGCAGCCTCTGCTGGCAGCAAAAGCCTACTGCACCTGGTATTCCCAGGCGGTCTCCCATCCAAGTACTAACCAGGCCTGAGTCTGCTTAGCTTCCGAGATCAGACGAGATCGGGCGCTTTCAGACTAGTATGGCCGTAGGCACTTGCCGCCTGCCTTTCTGGCTAATTCAAGCCTCTCAGTCCAGCCCCTTCTTCTTTACCGCGGGTTTTCTTTTTTTTTCTCTCTCTCTCTCTCTCTTCTTCTTTCCCTCCTACTCCCTTTCATCCCTCCCCCACCTGGCTCCCTTCCTTCTCAGCCTCCCCCCACAGGCAAACTGCAAGCCCTACTTACGCCTCACCAGCCTCCAGCCTGCACCCTTGCTCCCGTTCAACATTCGTCCTCTCCGCACTGGGGGAAGCGTCAGGCACGCGCTACCATCCGCCTCTTGTGCCTTTGTCCCCGTACCCCTGCACCTTCTTTCTATCCAAATAATCATCCGACGCCCTCTCGAATGCCTCGATTCTACCTGCCTCCGCCACGCTTGCAGGCAGTCACGGCCTTCCGCACCTCAACCGCCCGTTGCGTCCACAAGCTTTTTCTCACCTCGCATTTGCTTCTTTGGCAACTCACTTTCAATCTGTGGGGCCCTCTCGCTCTTGATCCTTTTACCAGCGGGCACAGAGCTTCTTCCCTCTCTACTCTGCCCTGCCTTCAACTTAGGGAAAGCTCGCCCCGAGGCACAAGGGCGGCCCGACGTGCATGCGTCCGCGCCGATCACAGGCCGCCGAGCCCAGCTTCCCGAGCAGGCTCCACTCGAATGGCCCAGCAACGCCGGGGTAGCTGAATGTGCTGGCCGACCGGCCTGGCTACCTTCTCCCTGCCCGCAAACGAGCCGGGGCACGCGGACCACGCGGACAGCAGCAGCAGCAGCAGCAGCAGCAGCAAAAAGATTGCGCCTCCGTTGTGTGGCAGAGTGAATGTGGAGAGTGGTGACGTGAGCAGCCTCTGCTGGCAGCAAAAGCCTACTGCACCTGGTATTCCCAGGCGGTCTCCCATCCAAGTACTAACCAGGCCTGAGTCTGCTTAGCTTCCGAGATCAGACGAGATCGGGCGTTTTCAGACTAGTATGGCCGTAGGCACTTGCCGCCTGCCTTTCTGGCTAATTCAAGCCTCTCAGTCCAGCCCCTTCTTCTTTACCGCGGGTTTTCTTTTTTTTTCTCTCTCTCTCTCTCTCTTCTTCTTTCCCTCCTACTCCCTTTCATCCCTCCCCCACCTGGCTCCCTTCCTTCTCAGCCTCCCCCCACAGGCAAACTGCAAGCCCTACTTACGCCTCACCAGCCTCCAGCCTGCACCCTTGCTCCCGTTCAACATTCGTCCTCTCCGCACTGGGGGAAGCGTCAGGCACGCGCTACCATCCGCCTCTTGTGCCTTTGTCCCCGTACCCCTGCACCTTCTTTCTATCCAAATAATCATCCGACGCCCTCTCGAATGCCTCGATTCTACCTGCCTCCGCCACGCTTGCAGGCAGTCACGGCCTTCCGCACCTCAACCGCCCGTTGCGTCCACAAGCTTTTTCTCACCTCGCATTTGCTTCTTTGGCAACTCACTTTCAATCTGTGGGGCCCTCTCGCTCTTGATCCTTTTACCAGCGGGCACAGAGCTTCTTCCCTCTCTACTCTGCCCTGCCTTCAACTTAGGGAAAGCTCGCCCCGAGGCACAAGGGCGGCCCGACGTGCATGCGTCCGCGCCCATCACAGGCCGCCGAGCCCAGCTTCCCGAGCAGGCTCCACTCGAATGGCCCAGCAACGCCGGGGTAGCTGAATGTGCTGGCCGACCGGCCTGGCTACCTTCTCCCTGCCCGCAAACGAGCCGGGGCACGCGGACCACGCGGACAGCAGCAGCAGCAGCAGCAGCAGCAGCAAAAAGATTGCGCCTCCGTTGTGTGGCAGAGTGAATGTGGAGAGTGGTGACGTGAGCAGCCTCTGCTGGCAGCAAAAGCCTACTGCACCTGGTATTCCCAGGCGGTCTCCCATCCAAGTACTAACCAGGCCTGAGTCTGCTTAGCTTCCGAGATCAGACGAGATCGGGCGTTTTCAGACTAGTATGGCCGTAGGCACTTGCCGCCTGCCTTTCTGGCTAATTCAAGCCTCTCAGTCCAGCCCCTTCTTCTTTACCGCGGGTTTTCTTTTTTTTTCTCTCTCTCTCTCTCTCTTCTTCTTTCCCTCCTACTCCCTTTCATCCCTCCCCCACCTGGCTCCCTTCCTTCTCAGCCTCCCCCCACAGGCAAACTGCAAGCCCTACTTACGCCTCACCAGCCTCCAGCCTGCACCCTTGCTCCCGTTCAACATTCGTCCTCTCCGCACTGGGGGAAGCGTCAGGCACGCGCTACCATCCGCCTCTTGTGCCTTTGTCCCCGTACCCCTGCACCTTCTTTCTATCCAAATAATCATCCGACGCCCTCTCGAATGCCTCGATTCTACCTGCCTCCGCCACGCTTGCAGGCAGTCACGGCCTTCCGCACCTCAACCGCCCGTTGCGTCCACAAGCTTTTTCTCACCTCGCATTTGCTTCTTTGGCAACTCACTTTCAATCTGTGGGGCCCTCTCGCTCTTGATCCTTTTACCAGCGGGCACAGAGCTTCTTCCCTCTCTACTCTGCCCTGCCTTCAACTTAGGGAAAGCTCGCCCCGAGGCACAAGGGCGGCCCGACGTGCATGCGTCCGCGCCGATCACAGGCCGCCGAGCCCAGCTTCCCGAGCAGGCTCCACTCGAATGGCCCAGCAACGCCGGGGTAGCTGAATGTGCTGGCCGACCGGCCTGGCTACCTTCTCCCTGCCCGCAAACGAGCCGGGACATGCGGACCACGCGGACAGCAGCAGCAGCAGCAGCAGCAGCAGCAAAAAGATTGCGCCTCCGTTGTGTGGCAGAGTGAATGTGGAGAGTGGTGACGTGAGCAGCCTCTGCTGGCAGCAAAAGCCTACTGCACCTGGTATTCCCAGGCGGTCTCCCATCCAAGTACTAACCAGGCCTGAGTCTGCTTAGCTTCCGAGATCAGACGAGATCGGGCGCTTTCAGACTAGTATGGCCGTAGGCACTTGCCGCCTGCCTTTCTGGCTAATTCAAGCCTCTCAGTCCAGCCCCTTCTTCTTTACCGCGGGTTTTCTTTTTTTTTCTCTCTCTCTCTCTCTCTTCTTCTTTCCCTCCTACTCCCTTTCATCCCTCCCCCACCTGGCTCCCTTCCTTCTCAGCCTCCCCCCACAGGCAAACTGCAAGCCCTACTTACGCCTCACCAGCCTCCAGCCTGCACCCTTGCTCCCGTTCAACATTCGTCCTCTCCGCACTGGGGGAAGCGTCAGGCACGCGCTACCATCCGCCTCTTGTGCCTTTGTCCCCGTACCCCTGCACCTTCTTTCTATCCAAATAATCATCCGACGCCCTCTCGAATGCCTCGATTCTACCTGCCTCCGCCACGCTTGCAGGCAGTCACGGCCTTCCGCACCTCAACCGCCCGTTGCGTCCACAAGCTTTTTCTCACCTCGCATTTGCTTCTTTGGCAACTCACTTTCAATCTGTGGGGCCCTCTCGCTCTTGATCCTTTTACCAGCGGGCACAGAGCTTCTTCCCTCTCTACTCTGCCCTGCCTTCAACTTAGGGAAAGCTCGCCCCGAGGCACAAGGGCGGCCCGACGTGCATGCGTCCGCGCCGATCACAGGCCGCCGAGCCCAGCTTCCCGAGCAGGCTCCACTCGAATGGCCCAGCAACGCCGGGGTAGCTGAATGTGCTGGCCGACCGGCCTGGCTACCTTCTCCCTGCCCGCAAACGAGCCGGGGCACGCGGACCACGCGGACAGCAGCAGCAGCAGCAGCAGCAGCAGCAAAAAGATTGCGCCTCCGTTGTGTGGCAGAGTGAATGTGGAGAGTGGTGACGTGAGCAGCCTCTGCTGGCAGCAAAAGCCTACTGCACCTGGTATTCCCAGGCGGTCTCCCATCCAAGTACTAACCAGGCCTGAGTCTGCTTAGCTTCCGAGATCAGACGAGATCGGGCGTTTTCAGACTAGTATGGCCGTAGGCACTTGCCGCCTGCCTTTCTGGCTAATTCAAGCCTCTCAGTCCAGCCCCTTCTTCTTTACCGCGGGTTTTCTTTTTTTTTCTCTCTCTCTCTCTCTCTTCTTCTTTCCCTCCTACTCCCTTTCATCCCTCCCCCACCTGGCTCCCTTCCTTCTCAGCCTCCCCCCACAGGCAAACTGCAAGCCCTACTTACGCCTCACCAGCCTCCAGCCTGCACCCTTGCTCCCGTTCAACATTCGTCCTCTCCGCACTGGGGGAAGCGTCAGGCACGCGCTACCATCCGCCTCTTGTGCCTTTGTCCCCGTACCCCTGCACCTTCTTTCTATCCAAATAATCATCCGACGCCCTCTCGAATGCCTCGATTCTACCTGCCTCCGCCACGCTTGCAGGCAGTCACGGCCTTCCGCACCTCAACCGCCCGTTGCGTCCACAAGCTTTTTCTCACCTCGCATTTGCTTCTTTGGCAACTCACTTTCAATCTGTGGGGCCCTCTCGCTCTTGATCCTTTTACCAGCGGGCACAGAGCTTCTTCCCTCTCTACTCTGCCCTGCCTTCAACTTAGGGAAAGCTCGCCCCGAGGCACAAGGGCGGCCCGACGTGCATGCGTCCGCGCCGATCACAGGCCGCCGAGCCCAGCTTCCCGAGCAGGCTCCACTCGAATGGCCCAGCAACGCCGGGGTAGCTGAATGTGCTGGCCGACCGGCCTGGCTACCTTCTCCCTGCCCGCAAACGAGCCGGGGCACGCGGACCACGCGGACAGCAGCAGCAGCAGCAGCAGCAGCAGCAAAAAGATTGCGCCTCCGTTGTGTGGCAGAGTGAATGTGGAGAGTGGTGACGTGAGCAGCCTCTGCTGGCAGCAAAAGCCTACTGCACCTGGTATTCCCAGGCGGTCTCCCATCCAAGTACTAACCAGGCCTGAGTCTGCTTAGCTTCCGAGATCAGACGAGATCGGGCGTTTTCAGACTAGTATGGCCGTAGGCACTTGCCGCCTGCCTTTCTGGCTAATTCAAGCCTCTCAGTCCAGCCCCTTCTTCTTTACCGCGGGTTTTCTTTTTTTTTCTCTCTCTCTCTCTCTCTTCTTCTTTCCCTCCTACTCCCTTTCATCCCTCCCCCACCTGGCTCCCTTCCTTCTCAGCCTCCCCCCACAGGCAAACTGCAAGCCCTACTTACGCCTCACCAGCCTCCAGCCTGCACCCTTGCTCCCGTTCAACATTCGTCCTCTCCGCACTGGGGGAAGCGTCAGGCACGCGCTACCATCCGCCTCTTGTGCCTTTGTCCCCGTACCCCTGCACCTTCTTTCTATCCAAATAATCATCCGACGCCCTCTCGAATGCCTCGATTCTACCTGCCTCCGCCACGCTTGCAGGCAGTCACGGCCTTCCGCACCTCAACCGCCCGTTGCGTCCACAAGCTTTTTCTCACCTCGCATTTGCTTCTTTGGCAACTCACTTTCAATCTGTGGGGCCCTCTCGCTCTTGATCCTTTTACCAGCGGGCACAGAGCTTCTTCCCTCTCTACTCTGCCCTGCCTTCAACTTAGGGAAAGCTCGCCCCGAGGCACAAGGGCGGCCCGACGTGCATGCGTCCGCGCCCATCACAGGCCGCCGAGCCCAGCTTCCCGAGCAGGCTCCACTCGAATGGCCCAGCAACGCCGGGGTAGCTGAATGTGCTGGCCGACCGGCCTGGCTACCTTCTCCCTGCCCGCAAACGAGCCGGGACATGCGGACCACGCGGACAGCAGCAGCAGCAGCAGCAGCAGCAGCAAAAAGATTGCGCCTCCGTTGTGTGGCAGAGTGAATGTGGAGAGTGGTGACGTGAGCAGCCTCTGCTGGCAGCAAAAGCCTACTGCACCTGGTATTCCCAGGCGGTCTCCCATCCAAGTACTAACCAGGCCTGAGTCTGCTTAGCTTCCGAGATCAGACGAGATCGGGCGCTTTCAGACTAGTATGGCCGTAGGCACTTGCCGCCTGCCTTTCTGGCTAATTCAAGCCTCTCAGTCCAGCCCCTTCTTCTTTACCGCGGGTTTTCTTTTTTTTTCTCTCTCTCTCTCTCTCTTCTTCTTTCCCTCCTACTCCCTTTCATCCCTCCCCCACCTGGCTCCCTTCCTTCTCAGCCTCCCCCCACAGGCAAACTGCAAGCCCTACTTACGCCTCACCAGCCTCCAGCCTGCACCCTTGCTCCCGTTCAACATTCGTCCTCTCCGCACTGGGGGAAGCGTCAGGCACGCGCTACCATCCGCCTCTTGTGCCTTTGTCCCCGTACCCCTGCACCTTCTTTCTATCCAAATAATCATCCGACGCCCTCTCGAATGCCTCGAT
This sequence comes from Cetorhinus maximus, assembly GCF_964194155.1. Classification (NCBI taxonomy): domain Eukaryota; kingdom Metazoa; phylum Chordata; class Chondrichthyes; order Lamniformes; family Cetorhinidae; genus Cetorhinus; species Cetorhinus maximus. The sequence goes on along the minus strand of NW_027596939.1, from coordinate 65,191 downwards.
TCTACCTGCCTCCGCCACGCTTGCAGGCAGTCACGGCCTTCCGCACCTCAACCGCCCGTTGCGTCCACAAGCTTTTTCTCACCTCGCATTTGCTTCTTTGGCAACTCACTTTCAATCTGTGGGGCCCTCTCGCTCTTGATCCTTTTACCAGCGGGCACAGAGCTTCTTCCCTCTCTACTCTGCCCTGCCTTCAACTTAGGGAAAGCTCGCCCCGAGGCACAAGGGCGGCCCGACGTGCATGCGTCCGCGCCGATCACAGGCCGCCGAGCCCAGCTTCCCGAGCAGGCTCCACTCGAATGGCCCAGCAACGCCGGGGTAGCTGAATGTGCTGGCCGACCGGCCTGGCTACCTTCTCCCTGCCCGCAAACGAGCCGGGGCACGCGGACCACGCGGACAGCAGCAGCAGCAGCAGCAGCAGCAGCAAAAAGATTGCGCCTCCGTTGTGTGGCAGAGTGAATGTGGAGAGTGGTGACGTGAGCAGCCTCTGCTGGCAGCAAAAGCCTACTGCACCTGGTATTCCCAGGCGGTCTCCCATCCAAGTACTAACCAGGCCTGAGTCTGCTTAGCTTCCGAGATCAGACGAGATCGGGCGTTTTCAGACTAGTATGGCCGTAGGCACTTGCCGCCTGCCTTTCTGGCTAATTCAAGCCTCTCAGTCCAGCCCCTTCTTCTTTACCGCGGGTTTTCTTTTTTTTTCTCTCTCTCTCTCTCTCTTCTTCTTTCCCTCCTACTCCCTTTCATCCCTCCCCCACCTGGCTCCCTTCCTTCTCAGCCTCCCCCCACAGGCAAACTGCAAGCCCTACTTACGCCTCACCAGCCTCCAGCCTGCACCCTTGCTCCCGTTCAACATTCGTCCTCTCCGCACTGGGGGAAGCGTCAGGCACGCGCTACCATCCGCCTCTTGTGCCTTTGTCCCCGTACCCCTGCACCTTCTTTCTATCCAAATAATCATCCGACGCCCTCTCGAATGCCTCGATTCTACCTGCCTCCGCCACGCTTGCAGGCAGTCACGGCCTTCCGCACCTCAACCGCCCGTTGCGTCCACAAGCTTTTTCTCACCTCGCATTTGCTTCTTTGGCAACTCACTTTCAATCTGTGGGGCCCTCTCGCTCTTGATCCTTTTACCAGCGGGCACAGAGCTTCTTCCCTCTCTACTCTGCCCTGCCTTCAACTTAGGGAAAGCTCGCCCCGAGGCACAAGGGCGGCCCGACGTGCATGCGTCCGCGCCCATCACAGGCCGCCGAGCCCAGCTTCCCGAGCAGGCTCCACTCGAATGGCCCAGCAACGCCGGGGTAGCTGAATGTGCTGGCCGACCGGCCTGGCTACCTTCTCCCTGCCCGCAAACGAGCCGGGGCACGCGGACCACGCGGACAGCAGCAGCAGCAGCAGCAGCAGCAGCAAAAAGATTGCGCCTCCGTTGTGTGGCAGAGTGAATGTGGAGAGTGGTGACGTGAGCAGCCTCTGCTGGCAGCAAAAGCCTACTGCACCTGGTATTCCCAGGCGGTCTCCCATCCAAGTACTAACCAGGCCTGAGTCTGCTTAGCTTCCGAGATCAGACGAGATCGGGCGTTTTCAGACTAGTATGGCCGTAGGCACTTGCCGCCTGCCTTTCTGGCTAATTCAAGCCTCTCAGTCCAGCCCCTTCTTCTTTACCGCGGGTTTTCTTTTTTTTTCTCTCTCTCTCTCTCTCTTCTTCTTTCCCTCCTACTCCCTTTCATCCCTCCCCCACCTGGCTCCCTTCCTTCTCAGCCTCCCCCCACAGGCAAACTGCAAGCCCTACTTACGCCTCACCAGCCTCCAGCCTGCACCCTTGCTCCCGTTCAACATTCGTCCTCTCCGCACTGGGGGAAGCGTCAGGCACGCGCTACCATCCGCCTCTTGTGCCTTTGTCCCCGTACCCCTGCACCTTCTTTCTATCCAAATAATCATCCGACGCCCTCTCGAATGCCTCGATTCTACCTGCCTCCGCCACGCTTGCAGGCAGTCACGGCCTTCCGCACCTCAACCGCCCGTTGCGTCCACAAGCTTTTTCTCACCTCGCATTTGCTTCTTTGGCAACTCACTTTCAATCTGTGGGGCCCTCTCGCTCTTGATCCTTTTACCAGCGGGCACAGAGCTTCTTCCCTCTCTACTCTGCCCTGCCTTCAACTTAGGGAAAGCTCGCCCCGAGGCACAAGGGCGGCCCGACGTGCATGCGTCCGCGCCGATCACAGGCCGCCGAGCCCAGCTTCCCGAGCAGGCTCCACTCGAATGGCCCAGCAACGCCGGGGTAGCTGAATGTGCTGGCCGACCGGCCTGGCTACCTTCTCCCTGCCCGCAAACGAGCCGGGGCACGCGGACCACGCGGACAGCAGCAGCAGCAGCAGCAGCAGCAGCAAAAAGATTGCGCCTCCGTTGTGTGGCAGAGTGAATGTGGAGAGTGGTGACGTGAGCAGCCTCTGCTGGCAGCAAAAGCCTACTGCACCTGGTATTCCCAGGCGGTCTCCCATCCAAGTACTAACCAGGCCTGAGTCTGCTTAGCTTCCGAGATCAGACGAGATCGGGCGTTTTCAGACTAGTATGGCCGTAGGCACTTGCCGCCTGCCTTTCTGGCTAATTCAAGCCTCTCAGTCCAGCCCCTTCTTCTTTACCGCGGGTTTTCTTTTTTTTTCTCTCTCTCTCTCTCTCTTCTTCTTTCCCTCCTACTCCCTTTCATCCCTCCCCCACCTGGCTCCCTTCCTTCTCAGCCTCCCCCCACAGGCAAACTGCAAGCCCTACTTACGCCTCACCAGCCTCCAGCCTGCACCCTTGCTCCCGTTCAACATTCGTCCTCTCCGCACTGGGGGAAGCGTCAGGCACGCGCTACCATCCGCCTCTTGTGCCTTTGTCCCCGTACCCCTGCACCTTCTTTCTATCCAAATAATCATCCGACGCCCTCTCGAATGCCTCGATTCTACCTGCCTCCGCCACGCTTGCAGGCAGTCACGGCCTTCCGCACCTCAACCGCCCGTTGCGTCCACAAGCTTTTTCTCACCTCGCATTTGCTTCTTTGGCAACTCACTTTCAATCTGTGGGGCCCTCTCGCTCTTGATCCTTTTACCAGCGGGCACAGAGCTTCTTCCCTCTCTACTCTGCCCTGCCTTCAACTTAGGGAAAGCTCGCCCCGAGGCACAAGGGCGGCCCGACGTGCATGCGTCCGCGCCGATCACAGGCCGCCGAGCCCAGCTTCCCGAGCAGGCTCCACTCGAATGGCCCAGCAACGCCGGGGTAGCTGAATGTGCTGGCCGACCGGCCTGGCTACCTTCTCCCTGCCCGCAAACGAGCCGGGGCACGCGGACCACGCGGACAGCAGCAGCAGCAGCAGCAGCAGCAGCAGCAAAAGATTGCGCCTCCGTTGTGTGGCAGAGTGAATGTGGAGAGTGGTGACGTGAGCAGCCTCTGCTGGCAGCAAAAGCCTACTGCACCTGGTATTCCCAGGCGGTCTCCCATCCAAGTACTAACCAGGCCTGAGTCTGCTTAGCTTCCGAGATCAGACGAGATCGGGCGTTTTCAGACTAGTATGGCCGTAGGCACTTGCCGCCTGCCTTTCTGGCTAATTCAAGCCTCTCAGTCCAGCCCCTTCTTCTTTACCGCGGGTTTTCTTTTTTTTTCTCTCTCTCTCTCTCTCTTCTTCTTTCCCTCCTACTCCCTTTCATCCCTCCCCCACCTGGCTCCCTTCCTTCTCAGCCTCCCCCCACAGGCAAACTGCAAGCCCTACTTACGCCTCACCAGCCTCCAGCCTGCACCCTTGCTCCCGTTCAACATTCGTCCTCTCCGCACTGGGGGAAGCGTCAGGCACGCGCTACCATCCGCCTCTTGTGCCTTTGTCCCCGTACCCCTGCACCTTCTTTCTATCCAAATAATCATCCGACGCCCTCTCGAATGCCTCGATTCTACCTGCCTCCGCCACGCTTGCAGGCAGTCACGGCCTTCCGCACCTCAACCGCCCGTTGCGTCCACAAGCTTTTTCTCACCTCGCATTTGCTTCTTTGGCAACTCACTTTCAATCTGTGGGGCCCTCTCGCTCTTGATCCTTTTACCAGCGGGCACAGAGCTTCTTCCCTCTCTACTCTGCCCTGCCTTCAACTTAGGGAAAGCTCGCCCCGAGGCACAAGGGCGGCCCGACGTGCATGCGTCCGCGCCGATCACAGGCCGCCGAGCCCAGCTTCCCGAGCAGGCTCCACTCGAATGGCCCAGCAACGCCGGGGTAGCTGAATGTGCTGGCCGACCGGCCTGGCTACCTTCTCCCTGCCCGCAAACGAGCCGGGGCACGCGGACCACGCGGACAGCAGCAGCAGCAGCAGCAGCAGCAGCAAAAAGATTGCGCCTCCGTTGTGTGGCAGAGTGAATGTGGAGAGTGGTGACGTGAGCAGCCTCTGCTGGCAGCAAAAGCCTACTGCACCTGGTATTCCCAGGCGGTCTCCCATCCAAGTACTAACCAGGCCTGAGTCTGCTTAGCTTCCGAGATCAGACGAGATCGGGCGTTTTCAGACTAGTATGGCCGTAGGCACTTGCCGCCTGCCTTTCTGGCTAATTCAAGCCTCTCAGTCCAGCCCCTTCTTCTTTACCGCGGGTTTTCTTTTTTTTTCTCTCTCTCTCTCTCTCTCTCTTCTTCTTTCCCTCCTACTCCCTTTCATCCCTCCCCCACCTGGCTCCCTTCCTTCTCAGCCTCCCCCCACAGGCAAACTGCAAGCCCTACTTACGCCTCACCAGCCTCCAGCCTGCACCCTTGCTCCCGTTCAACATTCGTCCTCTCCGCACTGGGGGAAGCGTCAGGCACGCGCTACCATCCGCCTCTTGTGCCTTTGTCCCCGTACCCCTGCACCTTCTTTCTATCCAAATAATCATCCGACGCCCTCTCGAATGCCTCGATTCTACCTGCCTCCGCCACGCTTGCAGGCAGTCACGGCCTTCCGCACCTCAACCGCCCGTTGCGTCCACAAGCTTTTTCTCACCTCGCATTTGCTTCTTTGGCAACTCACTTTCAATCTGTGGGGCCCTCTCGCTCTTGATCCTTTTACCAGCGGGCACAGAGCTTCTTCCCTCTCTACTCTGCCCTGCCTTCAACTTAGGGAAAGCTCGCCCCGAGGCACAAGGGCGGCCCGACGTGCATGCGTCCGCGCCGATCACAGGCCGCCGAGCCCAGCTTCCCGAGCAGGCTCCACTCGAATGGCCCAGCAACGCCGGGGTAGCTGAATGTGCTGGCCGACCGGCCTGGCTACCTTCTCCCTGCCCGCAAACGAGCCGGGGCACGCGGACCACGCGGACAGCAGCAGCAGCAGCAGCAGCAGCAGCAAAAAGATTGCGCCTCCGTTGTGTGGCAGAGTGAATGTGGAGAGTGGTGACGTGAGCAGCCTCTGCTGGCAGCAAAAGCCTACTGCACCTGGTATTCCCAGGCGGTCTCCCATCCAAGTACTAACCAGGCCTGAGTCTGCTTAGCTTCCGAGATCAGACGAGATCGGGCGTTTTCAGACTAGTATGGCCGTAGGCACTTGCCGCCTGCCTTTCTGGCTAATTCAAGCCTCTCAGTCCAGCCCCTTCTTCTTTACCGCGGGTTTTCTTTTTTTTTCTCTCTCTCTCTCTCTCTTCTTCTTTCCCTCCTACTCCCTTTCATCCCTCCCCCACCTGGCCTCCCTTCCTTCTCAGCCTCCCCCCACAGGCAAACTGCAAGCCCTACTTACGCCTCACCAGCCTCCAGCCTGCACCCTTGCTCCCGTTCAACATTCGTCCTCTCCGCACTGGGGGAAGCGTCAGGCACGCGCTACCATCCGCCTCTTGTGCCTTTGTCCCCGTACCCCTGCACCTTCTTTCTATCCAAATAATCATCCGACGCCCTCTCGAATGCCTCGATTCTACCTGCCTCCGCCACGCTTGCAGGCAGTCACGGCCTTCCGCACCTCAACCGCCCGTTGCGTCCACAAGCTTTTTCTCACCTCGCATTTGCTTCTTTGGCAACTCACTTTCAATCTGTGGGGCCCTCTCGCTCTTGATCCTTTTACCAGCGGGCACAGAGCTTCTTCCCTCTCTACTCTGCCCTGCCTTCAACTTAGGGAAAGCTCGCCCCGAGGCACAAGGGCGGCCCGACGTGCATGCGTCCGCGCCGATCACAGGCCGCCGAGCCCAGCTTCCCGAGCAGGCTCCACTCGAATGGCCCAGCAACGCCGGGGTAGCTGAATGTGCTGGCCGACCGGCCTGGCTACCTTCTCCCTGCCCGCAAACGAGCCGGGGCACGCGGACCACGCGGACAGCAGCAGCAGCAGCAGCAGCAGCAGCAGCAAAAAGATTGCGCCTCCGTTGTGTGGCAGAGTGAATGTGGAGAGTGGTGACGTGAGCAGCCTCTGCTGGCAGCAAAAGCCTACTGCACCTGGTATTCCCAGGCGGTCTCCCATCCAAGTACTAACCAGGCCTGAGTCTGCTTAGCTTCCGAGATCAGACGAGATCGGGCGTTTTCAGACTAGTATGGCCGTAGGCACTTGCCGCCTGCCTTTCTGGCTAATTCAAGCCTCTCAGTCCAGCCCCTTCTTCTTTACCGCGGGTTTTCTTTTTTTTTCTCTCTCTCTCTCTCTCTCTCTTCTTTCCCTCCTACTCCCTTTCATCCCTCCCCCACCTGGCTCCCTTCCTTCTCAGCCTCCCCCCACAGGCAAACTGCAAGCCCTACTTACGCCTCACCAGCCTCCAGCCTGCACCCTTGCTCCCGTTCAACATTCGTCCTCTCCGCACTGGGGGAAGCGTCAGGCACGCGCTACCATCCGCCTCTTGTGCCTTTGTCCCCGTACCCCTGCACCTTCTTTCTATCCAAATAATCATCCGACGCCCTCTCGAATGCCTCGATTCTACCTGCCTCCGCCACGCTTGCAGGCAGTCACGGCCTTCCGCACCTCAACCGCCCGTTGCGTCCACAAGCTTTTTCTCACCTCGCATTTGCTTCTTTGGCAACTCACTTTCAATCTGTGGGGCCCTCTCGCTCTTGATCCTTTTACCAGCGGGCACAGAGCTTCTTCCCTCTCTACTCTGCCCTGCCTTCAACTTAGGGAAAGCTCGCCCCGAGGCACAAGGGCGGCCCGACGTGCATGCGTCCGCGCCGATCACAGGCCGCCGAGCCCAGCTTCCCGAGCAGGCTCCACTCGAATGGCCCAGCAACGCCGGGGTAGCTGAATGTGCTGGCCGACCGGCCTGGCTACCTTCTCCCTGCCCGCAAACGAGCCGGGGCACGCGGACCACGCGGACAGCAGCAGCAGCAGCAGCAGCAGCAGCAAAAAGATTGCGCCTCCGTTGTGTGGCAGAGTGAATGTGGAGAGTGGTGACGTGAGCAGCCTCTGCTGGCAGCAAAAGCCTACTGCACCTGGTATTCCCAGGCGGTCTCCCATCCAAGTACTAACCAGGCCTGAGTCTGCTTAGCTTCCGAGATCAGACGAGATCGGGCGTTTTCAGACTAGTATGGCCGTAGGCACTTGCCGCCTGCCTTTCTGGCTAATTCAAGCCTCTCAGTCCAGCCCCTTCTTCTTTACCGCGGGTTTTCTTTTTTTTTCTCTCTCTCTCTCTCTCTTCTTCTTTCCCTCCTACTCCCTTTCATCCCTCCCCCACCTGGCTCCCTTCCTTCTCAGCCTCCCCCCACAGGCAAACTGCAAGCCCTACTTACGCCTCACCAGCCTCCAGCCTGCACCCTTGCTCCCGTTCAACATTCGTCCTCTCCGCACTGGGGGAAGCGTCAGGCACGCGCTACCATCCGCCTCTTGTGCCTTTGTCCCCGTACCCCTGCACCTTCTTTCTATCCAAATAATCATCCGACGCCCTCTCGAATGCCTCGATTCTACCTGCCTCCGCCACGCTTGCAGGCAGTCACGGCCTTCCGCACCTCAACCGCCCGTTGCGTCCACAAGCTTTTTCTCACCTCGCATTTGCTTCTTTGGCAACTCACTTTCAATCTGTGGGGCCCTCTCGCTCTTGATCCTTTTACCAGCGGGCACAGAGCTTCTTCCCTCTCTACTCTGCCCTGCCTTCAACTTAGGGAAAGCTCGCCCCGAGGCACAAGGGCGGCCCGACGTGCATGCGTCCGCGCCGATCACAGGCCGCCGAGCCCAGCTTCCCGAGCAGGCTCCACTCGAATGGCCCAGCAACGCCGGGGTAGCTGAATGTGCTGGCCGACCGGCCTGGCTACCTTCTCCCTGCCCGCAAACGAGCCGGGGCACGCGGACCACGCGGACAGCAGCAGCAGCAGCAGCAGCAGCAGCAGCAAAAAGATTGCGCCTCCGTTGTGTGGCAGAGTGAATGTGGAGAGTGGTGACGTGAGCAGCCTCTGCTGGCAGCAAAAGCCTACTGCACCTGGTATTCCCAGGCGGTCTCCCATCCAAGTACTAACCAGGCCTGAGTCTGCTTAGCTTCCGAGATCAGACGAGATCGGGCGTTTTCAGACTAGTATGGCCGTAGGCACTTGCCGCCTGCCTTTCTGGCTAATTCAAGCCTCTCAGTCCAGCCCCTTCTTCTTTACCGCGGGTTTTCTTTTTTTTTCTCTCTCTCTCTCTCTCTTCTTCTTTCCCTCCTACTCCCTTTCATCCCTCCCCCACCTGGCTCCCTTCCTTCTCAGCCTCCCCCCACAGGCAAACTGCAAGCCCTACTTACGCCTCACCAGCCTCCAGCCTGCACCCTTGCTCCCGTTCAACATTCGTCCTCTCCGCACTGGGGGAAGCGTCAGGCACGCGCTACCATCCGCCTCTTGTGCCTTTGTCCCCGTACCCCTGCACCTTCTTTCTATCCAAATAATCATCCGACGCCCTCTCGAATGCCTCGATTCTACCTGCCTCCGCCACGCTTGCAGGCAGTCACGGCCTTCCGCACCTCAACCGCCCGTTGCGTCCACAAGCTTTTTCTCACCTCGCATTTGCTTCTTTGGCAACTCACTTTCAATCTGTGGGGCCCTCTCGCTCTTGATCCTTTTACCAGCGGGCACAGAGCTTCTTCCCTCTCTACTCTGCCCTGCCTTCAACTTAGGGAAAGCTCGCCCCGAGGCACAAGGGCGGCCCGACGTGCATGCGTCCGCGCCGATCACAGGCCGCCGAGCCCAGCTTCCCGAGCAGGCTCCACTCGAATGGCCCAGCAACGCCGGGGTAGCTGAATGTGCTGGCCGACCGGCCTGGCTACCTTCTCCCTGCCCGCAAACGAGCCGGGGCACGCGGACCACGCGGACAGCAGCAGCAGCAGCAGCAGCAGCAGCAGCAAAAAGATTGCGCCTCCGTTGTGTGGCAGAGTGAATGTGGAGAGTGGTGACGTGAGCAGCCTCTGCTGGCAGCAAAAGCCTACTGCACCTGGTATTCCCAGGCGGTCTCCCATCCAAGTACTAACCAGGCCTGAGTCTGCTTAGCTTCCGAGATCAGACGAGATCGGGCGTTTTCAGACTAGTATGGCCGTAGGCACTTGCCGCCTGCCTTTCTGGCTAATTCAAGCCTCTCAGTCCAGCCCCTTCTTCTTTACCGCGGGTTTTCTTTTTTTTTCTCTCTCTCTCTCTCTCTTCTTCTTTCCCTCCTACTCCCTTTCATCCCTCCCCCACCTGGCTCCCTTCCTTCTCAGCCTCCCCCCACAGGCAAACTGCAAGCCCTACTTACGCCTCACCAGCCTCCAGCCTGCACCCTTGCTCCCGTTCAACATTCGTCCTCTCCGCACTGGGGGAAGCGTCAGGCACGCGCTACCATCCGCCTCTTGTGCCTTTGTCCCCGTACCCCTGCACCTTCTTTCTATCCAAATAATCATCCGACGCCCTCTCGAATGCCTCGATTCTACCTGCCTCCGCCACGCTTGCAGGCAGTCACGGCCTTCCGCACCTCAACCGCCCGTTGCGTCCACAAGCTTTTTCTCACCTCGCATTTGCTTCTTTGGCAACTCACTTTCAATCTGTGGGGCCCTCTCGCTCTTGATCCTTTTACCAGCGGGCACAGAGCTTCTTCCCTCTCTACTCTGCCCTGCCTTCAACTTAGGGAAAGCTCGCCCCGAGGCACAAGGGCGGCCCGACGTGCATGCGTCCGCGCCGATCACAGGCCGCCGAGCCCAGCTTCCCGAGCAGGCTCCACTCGAATGGCCCAGCAACGCCGGGGTAGCTGAATGTGCTGGCCGACCGGCCTGGCTACCTTCTCCCTGCCCGCAAACGAGCCGGGGCACGCGGACCACGCGGACAGCAGCAGCAGCAGCAGCAGCAGCAGCAAAAAGATTGCGCCTCCGTTGTGTGGCAGAGTGAATGTGGAGAGTGGTGACGTGAGCAGCCTCTGCTGGCAGCAAAAGCCTACTGCACCTGGTATTCCCAGGCGGTCTCCCATCCAAGTACTAACCAGGCCTGAGTCTGCTTAGCTTCCGAGATCAGACGAGATCGGGCGTTTTCAGACTAGTATGGCCGTAGGCACTTGCCGCCTGCCTTTCTGGCTAATTCAAGCCTCTCAGTCCAGCCCCTTCTTCTTTACCGCGGGTTTTCTTTTTTTTTCTCTCTCTCTCTCTCTCTTCTTCTTTCCCTCCTACTCCCTTTCATCCCTCCCCCACCTGGCTCCCTTCCTTCTCAGCCTCCCCCCACAGGCAAACTGCAAGCCCTACTTACGCCTCACCAGCCTCCAGCCTGCACCCTTGCTCCCGTTCAACATTCGTCCTCTCCGCACTGGGGGAAGCGTCAGGCACGCGCTACCATCCGCCTCTTGTGCCTTTGTCCCCGTACCCCTGCACCTTCTTTCTATCCAAATAATCATCCGACGCCCTCTCGAATGCCTCGATTCTACCTGCCTCCGCCACGCTTGCAGGCAGTCACGGCCTTCCGCACCTCAACCGCCCGTTGCGTCCACAAGCTTTTTCTCACCCACCTCGCATTTGCTTCTTTGGCAACTCACTTTCAATCTGTGGGGCCCTCTCGCTCTTGATCCTTTTACCAGCGGGCACAGAGCTTCTTCCCTCTCTACTCTGCCCTGCCTTCAACTTAGGGAAAGCTCGCCCCGAGGCACAAGGGCGGCCCGACGTGCATGCGTCCGCGCCGATCACAGGCCGCCGAGCCCAGCTTCCCGAGCAGGCTCCACTCGAATGGCCCAGCAACGCCGGGGTAGCTGAATGTGCTGGCCGACCGGCCTGGCTACCTTCTCCCTGCCCGCAAACGAGCCGGGGCACGCGGACCACGCGGACAGCAGCAGCAGCAGCAGCAGCAAAAAGATTGCGCCTCCGTTGTGTGGCAGAGTGAATGTGGAGAGTGGTGACGTGAGCAGCCTCTGCTGGCAGCAAAAGCCTACTGCACCTGGTATTCCCAGGCGGTCTCCCATCCAAGTACTAACCAGGCCTGAGTCTGCTTAGCTTCCGAGATCAGACGAGATCGGGCGTTTTCAGACTAGTATGGCCGTAGGCACTTGCCGCCTGCCTTTCTGGCTAATTCAAGCCTCTCAGTCCAGCCCCTTCTTCTTTACCGTGGGTTTTCTTTTTTTTTCTCTCTCTCTCTCTCTCTTCTTCTTTCCCTCCTACTCCCTTTCATCCCTCCCCCACCTGGCTCCCTTCCTTCTCAGCCTCCCCCCACAGGCAAACTGCAAGCCCTACTTACGCCTCACCAGCCTCCAGCCTGCACCCTTGCTCCCGTTCAACATTCGTCCTCTCCGCACTGGGGGAAGCGTCAGGCACGCGCTACCATCCGCCTCTTGTGCCTTTGTCCCCGTACCCCTGCACCTTCTTTCTATCCAAATAATCATCCGACGCCCTCTCGAATGCCTCGATTCTACCTGCCTCCGCCACGCTTGCAGGCAGTCACGGCCTTCCGCACCTCAACCGCCCGTTGCGTCCACAAGCTTTTTCTCACCTCGCATTTGCTTCTTTGGCAACTCACTTTCAATCTGTGGGGCCCTCTCGCTCTTGATCCTTTTACCAGCGGGCACAGAGCTTCTTCCCTCTCTACTCTGCCCTGCCTTCAACTTAGGGAAAGCTCGCCCCGAGGCACAAGGGCGGCCCGACGTGCATGCGTCCGCGCCGATCACAGGCCGCCGAGCCCAGCGTCCCGAGCAGGCTCCACTCGAATGGCCCAGCAACGCCGGGGTAGCTGAATGTGCTGGCCGACCGGCCTGGCTACCTTCTCCCTGCCCGCAAACGAGCCGGGGCACGCGGACCACGCGGACAGCAGCAGCAGCAGCAGCAGCAGCAGCAAAAAGATTGCGCCTCCGTTGTGTGGCAGAGTGAATGTGGAGAGTGGTGACGTGAGCAGCCTCTGCTGGCAGCAAAAGCCTACTGCACCTGGTATTCCCAGGCGGTCTCCCATCCAAGTACTAACCAGGCCTGAGTCTGCTTAGCTTCCGAGATCAGACGAGATCGGGCGTTTTCAGACTAGTATGGCCGTAGGCACTTGCCGCCTGCCTTTCTGGCTAATTCAAGCCTCTCAGTCCAGCCCCTTCTTCTTTACCGCGGGTTTTCTTTTTTTTTCTCTCTCTCTCTCTCTCTCTCTTCTTCTTTCCCTCCTACTCCCTTTCATCCCTCCCCCACCTGGCTCCCTTCCTTCTCAGCCTCCCCCCACAGGCAAACTGCAAGCCCTACTTACGCCTCACCAGCCTCCAGCCTGCACCCTTGCTCCCGTTCAACATTCGTCCTCTCCGCACTGGGGGAAGCGTCAGGCACGCGCTACCATCCGCCTCTTGTGCCTTTGTCCCCGTACCCCTGCACCTTCTTTCTATCCAAATAATCATCCGACGCCCTCTCGAATGCCTCGATTCTACCTGCCTCCGCCACGCTTGCAGGCAGTCACGGCCTTCCGCACCTCAACCGCCCGTTGCGTCCACAAGCTTTTTCTCACCTCGCATTTGCTTCTTTGGCAACTCACTTTCAATCTGTGGGGCCCTCTCGCTCTTGATCCTTTTACCAGCGGGCACAGAGCTTCTTCCCTCTCTACTCTGCCCTGCCTTCAACTTAGGGAAAGCTCGCCCCGAGGCACAAGGGCGGCCCGACGTGCATGCGTCCGCGCCGATCACAGGCCGCCGAGCCCAGCTTCCCGAGCAGGCTCCACTCGAATGGCCCAGCAACGCCGGGGTAGCTGAATGTGCTGGCCGACCGGCCTGGCTACCTTCTCCCTGCCCGCAAACGAGCCGGGGCACGCGGACCACGCGGACAGCAGCAGCAGCAGCAGCAGCAGCAGCAAAAAGATTGCGCCTCCGTTGTGTGGCAGAGTGAATGTGGAGAGTGGTGACGTGAGCAGCCTCTGCTGGCAGCAAAAGCCTACTGCACCTGGTATTCCCAGGCGGTCTCCCATCCACAAGTACTAACCAGGCCTGAGTCTGCTTAGCTTCCGAGATCAGACGAGATCGGGCGTTTTCAGACTAGTATGGCCGTAGGCACTTGCCGCCTGCCTTTCTGGCTAATTCAAGCCTCTCAGTCCAGCCCCTTCTTCTTTACCGCGGGTTTTCTTTTTTTTTCTCTCTCTCTCTCTCTCTTCTTCTTTCCCTCCTACTCCCTTTCATCCCTCCCCCACCTGGCTCCCTTCCTTCTCAGCCTCCCCCCACAGGCAAACTGCAAGCCCTACTTACGCCTCACCAGCCTCCAGCCTGCACCCTTGCTCCCGTTCAACATTCGTCCTCTCCGCACTGGGGGAAGCGTCAGGCACGCGCTACCATCCGCCTCTTGTGCCTTTGTCCCCGTACCCCTGCACCTTCTTTCTATCCAAATAATCATCCGACGCCCTCTCGAATGCCTCGATTCTACCTGCCTCCGCCACGCTTGCAGGCAGTCACGGCCTTCCGCACCTCAACCGCCCGTTGCGTCCACAAGCTTTTTCTCACCTCGCATTTGCTTCTTTGGCAACTCACTTTCAATCTGTGGGGCCCTCTCGCTCTTGATCCTTTTACCAGCGGGCACAGAGCTTCTTCCCTCTCTACTCTGCCCTGCCTTCAACTTAGGGAAAGCTCGCCCCGAGGCACAAGGGCGGCCCGACGTGCATGCGTCCGCGCCGATCACAGGCCGCCGAGCCCAGCTTCCCGAGCAGGCTCCACTCGAATGGCCCAGCAACGCCGGGGTAGCTGAATGTGCTGGCCGACCGGCCTGGCTACCTTCTCCCTGCCCGCAAACGAGCCGGGGCACGCGGACCACGCGGACAGCAGCAGCAGCAGCAGCAGCAGCAGCAAAAAGATTGCGCCTCCGTTGTGTGGCAGAGTGAATGTGGAGAGTGGTGACGTGAGCAGCCTCTGCTGGCAGCAAAAGCCTACTGCACCTGGTATTCCCAGGCGGTCTCCCATCCAAGTACTAACCAGGCCTGAGTCTGCTTAGCTTCCGAGATCAGACGAGATCGGGCGTTTTCAGACTAGTATGGCCGTAGGCACTTGCCGCCTGCCTTTCTGGCTAATTCAAGCCTCTCAGTCCAGCCCCTTCTTCTTTACCGCGGGTTTTCTTTTTTTTTCTCTCTCTCTCTCTCTCTTCTTCTTTCCCTCCTACTCCCTTTCATCCCTCCCCCACCTGGCTCCCTTCCTTCTCAGCCTCCCCCCACAGGCAAACTGCAAGCCCTACTTACGCCTCACCAGCCTCCAGCCTGCACCCTTGCTCCCGTTCAACATTCGTCCTCTCCGCACTGGGGGAAGCGTCAGGCACGCGCTACCATCCGCCTCTTGTGCCTTTGTCCCCGTACCCCTGCACCTTCTTTCTATCCAAATAATCATCCGACGCCCTCTCGAATGCCTCGATTCTACCTGCCTCCGCCACGCTTGCAGGCAGTCACGGCCTTCCGCACCTCAACCGCCCGTTGCGTCCACAAGCTTTTTCTCACCTCGCATTTGCTTCTTTGGCAACTCACTTTCAATCTGTGGGGCCCTCTCGCTCTTGATCCTTTTACCAGCGGGCACAGAGCTTCTTCCCTCTCTACTCTGCCCTGCCTTCAACTTAGGGAAAGCTCGCCCCGAGGCACAAGGGCGGCCCGACGTGCATGCGTCCGCGCCGATCACAGGCCGCCGAGCCCAGCTTCCCGAGCAGGCTCCACTCGAATGGCCCAGCAACGCCGGGGTAGCTGAATGTGCTGGCCGACCGGCCTGGCTACCTTCTCCCTGCCCGCAAACGAGCCGGGGCACGCGGACCACGCGGACAGCAGCAGCAGCAGCAGCAGCAGCAGCAGCAAAAGATTGCGCCTCCGTTGTGTGGCAGAGTGAATGTGGAGAGTGGTGACGTGAGCAGCCTCTGCTGGCAGCAAAAGCCTACTGCACCTGGTATTCCCAGGCGGTCTCCCATCCAAGTACTAACCAGGCCTGAGTCTGCTTAGCTTCCGAGATCAGACGAGATCGGGCGTTTTCAGACTAGTATGGCCGTAGGCACTTGCCGCCTGCCTTTCTGGCTAATTCAAGCCTCTCAGTCCAGCCCCTTCTTCTTTACCGCGGGTTTTCTTTTTTTTTCTCTCTCTCTCTCTCTCTTCTTCTTTCCCTCCTACTCCCTTTCATCCCTCCCCCACCTGGCTCCCTTCCTTCTCAGCCTCCCCCCACAGGCAAACTGCAAGCCCTACTTACGCCTCACCAGCCTCCAGCCTGCACCCTTGCTCCCGTTCAACATTCGTCCTCTCCGCACTGGGGGAAGCGTCAGGCACGCGCTACCATCCGCCTCTTGTGCCTTTGTCCCCGTACCCCTGCACCTTCTTTCTATCCAAATAATCATCCGACGCCCTCTCGAATGCCTCGATTCTACCTGCCTCCGCCACGCTTGCAGGCAGTCACGGCCTTCCGCACCTCAACCGCCCGTTGCGTCCACAAGCTTTTTCTCACCTCGCATTTGCTTCTTTGGCAACTCACTTTCAATCTGTGGGGCCCTCTCGCTCTTGATCCTTTTACCAGCGGGCACAGAGCTTCTTCCCTCTCTACTCTGCCCTGCCTTCAACTTAGGGAAAGCTCGCCCCGAGGCACAAGGGCGGCCCGACGTGCATGCGTCCGCGCCGATCACAGGCCGCCGAGCCCAGCTTCCCGAGCAGGCTCCACTCGAATGGCCCAGCAACGCCGGGGTAGCTGAATGTGCTGGCCGACCGGCCTGGCTACCTTCTCCCTGCCCGCAAACGAGCCGGGGCACGCGGACCACGCGGACAGCAGCAGCAGCAGCAGCAGCAGCAGCAGCAAAAAGATTGCGCCTCCGTTGTGTGGCAGAGTGAATGTGGAGAGTGGTGACGTGAGCAGCCTCTGCTGGCAGCAAAAGCCTACTGCACCTGGTATTCCCAGGCGGTCTCCCATCCAAGTACTAACCAGGCCTGAGTCTGCTTAGCTTCCGAGATCAGACGAGATCGGGCGTTTTCAGACTAGTATGGCCGTAGGCACTTGCCGCCTGCCTTTCTGGCTAATTCAAGCCTCTCAGTCCAGCCCCTTCTTCTTTACCGCGGGTTTTCTTTTTTTTTCTCTCTCTCTCTCTCTCTCTTCTTCTTTCCCTCCTACTCCCTTTCATCCCTCCCCCACCTGGCTCCCTTCCTTCTCAGCCTCCCCCCACAGGCAAACTGCAAGCCCTACTTACGCCTCACCAGCCTCCAGCCTGCACCCTTGCTCCCGTTCAACATTCGTCCTCTCCGCACTGGGGGAAGCGTCAGGCACGCGCTACCATCCGCCTCTTGTGCCTTTGTCCCCGTACCCCTGCACCTTCTTTCTATCCAAATAATCATCCGACGCCCTCTCGAATGCCTCGATTCTACCTGCCTCCGCCACGCTTGCAGGCAGTCACGGCCTTCCGCACCTCAACCGCCCGTTGCGTCCACAAGCTTTTTCTCACCTCGCATTTGCTTCTTTGGCAACTCACTTTCAATCTGTGGGGCCCTCTCGCTCTTGATCCTTTTACCAGCGGGCACAGAGCTTCTTCCCTCTCTACTCTGCCCTGCCTTCAACTTAGGGAAAGCTCGCCCCGAGGCACAAGGGCGGCCCGACGTGCATGCGTCCGCGCCGATCACAGGCCGCCGAGCCCAGCTTCCCGAGCAGGCTCCACTCGAATGGCCCAGCAACGCCGGGGTAGCTGAATGTGCTGGCCGACCGGCCTGGCTACCTTCTCCCTGCCCGCAAACGAGCCGGGGCACGCGGACCACGCGGACAGCAGCAGCAGCAGCAGCAGCAGCAGCAGCAAAAAGATTGCGCCTCCGTTGTGTGGCAGAGTGAATGTGGAGAGTGGTGACGTGAGCAGCCTCTGCTGGCAGCAAAAGCCTACTGCACCTGGTATTCCCAGGCGGTCTCCCATCCAAGTACTAACCAGGCCTGAGTCTGCTTAGCTTCCGAGATCAGACGAGATCGGGCGTTTTCAGACTAGTATGGCCGTAGGCACTTGCCGCCTGCCTTTCTGGCTAATTCAAGCCTCTCAGTCCAGCCCCTTCTTCTTTACCGCGGGTTTTCTTTTTTTTTCTCTCTCTCTCTCTCTCTTCTTCTTTCCCTCCTACTCCCTTTCATCCCTCCCCCACCTGGCTCCCTTCCTTCTCAGCCTCCCCCCACAGGCAAACTGCAAGCCCTACTTACGCCTCACCAGCCTCCAGCCTGCACCCTTGCTCCCGTTCAACATTCGTCCTCTCCGCACTGGGGGAAGCGTCAGGCACGCGCTACCATCCGCCTCTTGTGCCTTTGTCCCCGTACCCCTGCACCTTCTTTCTATCCAAATAATCATCCGACGCCCTCTCGAATGCCTCGATTCTACCTGCCTCCGCCACGCTTGCAGGCAGTCACGGCCTTCCGCACCTCAACCGCCCGTTGCGTCCACAAGCTTTTTCTCACCTCGCATTTGCTTCTTTGGCAACTCACTTTCAATCTGTGGGGCCCTCTCGCTCTTGATCCTTTTACCAGCGGGCACAGAGCTTCTTCCCTCTCTACTCTGCCCTGCCTTCAACTTAGGGAAAGCTCGCCCCGAGGCACAAGGGCGGCCCGACGTGCATGCGTCCGCGCCGATCACAGGCCGCCGAGCCCAGCTTCCCGAGCAGGCTCCACTCGAATGGCCCAGCAACGCCGGGGTAGCTGAATGTGCTGGCCGACCGGCCTGGCTACCTTCTCCCTGCCCGCAAACGAGCCGGGGCACGCGGACCACGCGGACAGCAGCAGCAGCAGCAGCAGCAGCAGCAGCAAAAAGATTGCGCCTCCGTTGTGTGGCAGAGTGAATGTGGAGAGTGGTGACGTGAGCAGCCTCTGCTGGCAGCAAAAGCCTACTGCACCTGGTATTCCCAGGCGGTCTCCCATCCAAGTACTAACCAGGCCTGAGTCTGCTTAGCTTCCGAGATCAGACGAGATCGGGCGTTTTCAGACTAGTATGGCCGTAGGCACTTGCCGCCTGCCTTTCTGGCTAATTCAAGCCTCTCAGTCCAGCCCCTTCTTCTTTACCGCGGGTTTTCTTTTTTTTTCTCTCTCTCTCTCTCTCTTCTTCTTTCCCTCCTACTCCCTTTCATCCCTCCCCCACCTGGCTCCCTTCCTTCTCAGCCTCCCCCCACAGGCAAACTGCAAGCCCTACTTACGCCTCACCAGCCTCCAGCCTGCACCCTTGCTCCCGTTCAACATTCGTCCTCTCCGCACTGGGGGAAGCGTCAGGCACGCGCTACCATCCGCCTCTTGTGCCTTTGTCCCCGTACCCCTGCACCTTCTTTCTATCCAAATAATCATCCGACGCCCTCTCGAATGCCTCGATTCTACCTGCCTCCGCCACGCTTGCAGGCAGTCACGGCCTTCCGCACCTCAACCGCCCGTTGCGTCCACAAGCTTTTTCTCACCTCGCATTTGCTTCTTTGGCAACTCACTTTCAATCTGTGGGGCCCTCTCGCTCTTGATCCTTTTACCAGCGGGCACAGAGCTTCTTCCCTCTCTACTCTGCCCTGCCTTCAACTTAGGGAAAGCTCGCCCCGAGGCACAAGGGCGGCCCGACGTGCATGCGTCCGCGCCGATCACAGGCCGCCGAGCCCAGCTTCCCGAGCAGGCTCCACTCGAATGGCCCAGCAACGCCGGGGTAGCTGAATGTGCTGGCCGACCGGCCTGGCTACCTTCTCCCTGCCCGCAAACGAGCCGGGGCACGCGGACCACGCGGACAGCAGCAGCAGCAGCAGCAGCAGCAGCAGCAAAAGATTGCGCCTCCGTTGTGTGGCAGAGTGAATGTGGAGAGTGGTGACGTGAGCAGCCTCTGCTGGCAGCAAAAGCCTACTGCACCTGGTATTCCCAGGCGGTCTCCCATCCAAGTACTAACCAGGCCTGAGTCTGCTTAGCTTCCGAGATCAGACGAGATCGGGCGTTTTCAGACTAGTATGGCCGTAGGCACTTGCCGCCTGCCTTTCTGGCTAATTCAAGCCTCTCAGTCCAGCCCCTTCTTCTTTACCGCGGGTTTTCTTTTTTTTTCTCTCTCTCTCTCTCTCTTCTTCTTTCCCTCCTACTCCCTTTCATCCCTCCCCCACCTGGCTCCCTTCCTTCTCAGCCTCCCCCCACAGGCAAACTGCAAGCCCTACTTACGCCTCACCAGCCTCCAGCCTGCACCCTTGCTCCCGTTCAACATTCGTCCTCTCCGCACTGGGGGAAGCGTCAGGCACGCCCATCCGCCTCTTGTGCCTTTGTCCCCGTACCCCTGCACCTTCTTTCTATCCAAATAATCATCCGACGCCCTCTCGAATGCCTCGATTCTACCTGCCTCCGCCACGCTTGCAGGCAGTCACGGCCTTCCGCACCTCAACCGCCCGTTGCGTCCACAAGCTTTTTCTCACCTCGCATTTGCTTCTTTGGCAACTCACTTTCAATCTGTGGGGCCCTCTCGCTCTTGATCCTTTTACCAGCGGGCACAGAGCTTCTTCCCTCTCTACTCTGCCCTGCCTTCAACTTAGGGAAAGCTCGCCCCGAGGCACAAGGGCGGCCCGACGTGCATGCGTCCGCGCCGATCACAGGCCGCCGAGCCCAGCTTCCCGAGCAGGCTCCACTCGAATGGCCCAGCAACGCCGGGGTAGCTGAATGTGCTGGCCGACCGGCCTGGCTACCTTCTCCCTGCCCGCAAACGAGCCGGGGCACGCGGACCACGCGGACAGCAGCAGCAGCAGCAGCAGCAGCAGCAGCAAAAAGATTGCGCCTCCGTTGTGTGGCAGAGTGAATGTGGAGAGTGGTGACGTGAGCAGCCTCTGCTGGCAGCAAAAGCCTACTGCACCTGGTATTCCCAGGCGGTCTCCCATCCAAGTACTAACCAGGCCTGAGTCTGCTTAGCTTCCGAGATCAGACGAGATCGGGCGTTTTCAGACTAGTATGGCCGTAGG
>NW_027596939.1:0-40000 GCF_964194155.1 Cetorhinus maximus | reverse complement strand
TCCCTCCCCCACCTGGCTCCCTTCCTTCTCAGCCTCCCCCCACAGGCAAACTGCAAGCCCTACTTACGCCTCACCAGCCTCCAGCCTGCACCCTTGCTCCCGTTCAACATTCGTCCTCTCCGCACTGGGGGAAGCGTCAGGCACGCGCTACCATCCGCCTCTTGTGCCTTTGTCCCCGTACCCCTGCACCTTCTTTCTATCCAAATAATCATCCGACGCCCTCTCGAATGCCTCGATTCTACCTGCCTCCGCCACGCTTGCAGGCAGTCACGGCCTTCCGCACCTCAACCGCCCGTTGCGTCCACAAGCTTTTTCTCACCTCGCATTTGCTTCTTTGGCAACTCACTTTCAATCTGTGGGGCCCTCTCGCTCTTGATCCTTTTACCAGCGGGCACAGAGCTTCTTCCCTCTCTACTCTGCCCTGCCTTCAACTTAGGGAAAGCTCGCCCCGAGGCACAAGGGCGGCCCGACGTGCATGCGTCCGCGCCGATCACAGGCCGCCGAGCCCAGCTTCCCGAGCAGGCTCCACTCGAATGGCCCAGCAACGCCGGGGTAGCTGAATGTGCTGGCCGACCGGCCTGGCTACCTTCTCCCTGCCCGCAAACGAGCCGGGGCACGCGGACCACGCGGACAGCAGCAGCAGCAGCAGCAAAAAGATTGCGCCTCCGTTGTGTGGCAGAGTGAATGTGGAGAGTGGTGACGTGAGCAGCCTCTGCTGGCAGCAAAAGCCTACTGCACCTGGTATTCCCAGGCGGTCTCCCATCCAAGTACTAACCAGGCCTGAGTCTGCTTAGCTTCCGAGATCAGACGAGATCGGGTGTTTTCAGACTAGTATGGCCGTAGGCACTTGCCGCCTGCCTTTCTGGCTAATTCAAGCCTCTCAGTCCAGCCCCTTCTTCTTTACCGCGGGTTTTCTTTTTTTTTCTCTCTCTCTCTCTCTCTTCTTCTTTCCCTCCTACTCCCTTTCATCCCTCCCCCACCTGGCTCCCTTCCTTCTCAGCCTCCCCCCACAGGCAAACTGCAAGCCCTACTTACGCCTCACCAGCCTCCAGCCTGCACCCTTGCTCCCGTTCAACATTCGTCCTCTCCGCACTGGGGGAAGCGTCAGGCACGCGCTACCATCCGCCTCTTGTGCCTTTGTCCCCGTACCCCTGCACCTTCTTTCTATCCAAATAATCATCCGACGCCCTCTCGAATGCCTCGATTCTACCTGCCTCCGCCACGCTTGCAGGCAGTCACGGCCTTCCGCACCTCAACCGCCCGTTGCGTCCACAAGCTTTTTCTCACCTCGCATTTGCTTCTTTGGCAACTCACTTTCAATCTGTGGGGCCCTCTCGCTCTTGATCCTTTTACCAGCGGGCACAGAGCTTCTTCCCTCTCTACTCTGCCCTGCCTTCAACTTAGGGAAAGCTCGCCCCGAGGCACAAGGGCGGCCCGACGTGCATGCGTCCGCGCCGATCACAGGCCGCCGAGCCCAGCTTCCCGAGCAGGCTCCACTCGAATGGCCCAGCAACGCCGGGGTAGCTGAATGTGCTGGCCGACCGGCCTGGCTACCTTCTCCCTGCCCGCAAACGAGCCGGGGCACGCGGACCACGCGGACAGCAGCAGCAGCAGCAGCAGCAGCAGCAGCAAAAAGATTGCGCCTCCGTTGTGTGGCAGAGTGAATGTGGAGAGTGGTGACGTGAGCAGCCTCTGCTGGCAGCAAAAGCCTACTGCACCTGGTATTCCCAGGCGGTCTCCCATCCAAGTACTAACCAGGCCTGAGTCTGCTTAGCTTCCGAGATCAGACGAGATCGGGCGTTTTCAGACTAGTATGGCCGTAGGCACTTGCCGCCTGCCTTTCTGGCTAATTCAAGCCTCTCAGTCCAGCCCCTTCTTCTTTACCGCGGGTTTTCTTTTTTTTTCTCTCTCTCTCTCTCTCTTCTTCTTTCCCTCCTACTCCCTTTCATCCCTCCCCCACCTGGCTCCCTTCCTTCTCAGCCTCCCCCCACAGGCAAACTGCAAGCCCTACTTACGCCTCACCAGCCTCCAGCCTGCACCCTTGCTCCCGTTCAACATTCGTCCTCTCCGCACTGGGGGAAGCGTCAGGCACGCGCTACCATCCGCCTCTTGTGCCTTTGTCCCGTACCCCTGCACCTTCTTTCTATCCAAATAATCATCCGACGCCCTCTCGAATGCCTCGATTCTACCTGCCTCCGCCACGCTTGCAGGCAGTCACGGCTTCCCGCACCTCAACCGCCCGTTGCGTCCACAAGCTTTTTCTCACCTCGCATTTGCTTCTTTGGCAACTCACTTTCAATCTGTGGGGCCCTCTCGCTCTTGATCCTTTTACCAGCGGGCACAGAGCTTCTTCCCTCTCTACTCTGCCCTGCCTTCAACTTAGGGAAAGCTCGCCCCGAGGCACAAGGGCGGCCCGACGTGCATGCGTCCGCGCCGATCACAGGCCGCCGAGCCCAGCTTCCCGAGCAGGCTCCACTCGAATGGCCCAGCAACGCCGGGGTAGCTGAATGTGCTGGCCGACCGGCCTGGCTACCTTCTCCCTGCCCGCAAACGAGCCGGGGCACGCGGACCACGCGGACAGCAGCAGCAGCAGCAGCAGCAGCAGCAGCAAAAAGATTGCGCCTCCGTTTGTGGCAGAGTGAATGTGGAGAGTGGTGACGTGAGCAGCCTCTGCTGGCAGCAAAAGCCTACTGCACCTGGTATTCCCAGGCGGTCTCCCATCCAAGTACTAACCAGGCCTGAGTCTGCTTAGCTTCCGAGATCAGACGAGATCGGGGCGTTTTCAGACTAGGTATGGCCGTAGGCACTTGCCGCCTGCCTTTCTGGCTAATTCAAGCCTCTCAGTCCAGCCCCTTCTTCTTTACCGCGGGTTTTCTTTTTTTTTCTCTCTCTCTCTCTCTCTCTTCTTCTTTCCCTCCTACTCCCTTTCATCCCTCCCCCACCTGGCTCCCTTCCTTCTCAGCCTCCCCCCACAGGCAAACTGCAAGCCCTACTTACGCCTCACCAGCCTCCAGCCTGCACCCTTGCTCCCGTTCAACATTCGTCCTCTCCGCACTGGGGGAAGCGTCAGGCACGCGCTACCATCCGCCTCTTGTGCCTTTGTCCCCGTACCCCTGCACCTTCTTTCTATCCAAATAATCATCCGACGCCCTCTCGAATGCCTCGATTCTACCTGCCTCCGCCACGCTTGCAGGCAGTCACGGCCTTCCGCACCTCAACCGCCCGTTGCGTCCACAAGCTTTTTCTCACCTCGCATTTGCTTCTTTGGCACTCACTTTCAATCTGTGGGGCCCTCTCGCTCTTGATCCTTTTACCAGCGGGCACAGAGCTTCTTCCCTCTCTACTCTGCCCTGCCTTCAACTTAGGGAAAGCTCGCCCCGAGGCACAAGGGCGGCCCGACGTGCATGCGTCCGCGCCGATCACAGGCCGCCGAGCCCAGCTTCCCGAGCAGGCTCCACTCGAATGGCCCAGCAACGCCGGGGTAGCTGAATGTGCTGGCCGACCGGCCTGGCTACCTTCTCCCTGCCCGCAAACGAGCCGGGGCACGCGGACCACGCGGACAGCAGCAGCAGCAGCAGCAGCAGCAGCAAAAAGATTGCGCCTCCGTTGTGTGGCAGAGTGAATGTGGAGAGTGGTGACGTGAGCAGCCTCTGCTGGCAGCAAAAGCCTACTGCACCTGGTATTCCCAGGCGGTCTCCCATCCAAGTACTAACCAGGCCTGAGTCTGCTTAGCTTCCGAGATCAGACGAGATCGGGCGTTTTCAGACTAGTATGGCCGTAGGCACTTGCCGCCTGCCTTTCTGGCTAATTCAAGCCTCTCAGTCCAGCCCCTTCTTCTTTACCGCGGGTTTTCTTTTTTTTTCTCTCTCTCTCTCTCTCTTCTTCTTTCCCTCCTACTCCCTTTCATCCCTCCCCCACCTGGCTCCCTTCCTTCTCAGCCTCCCCCCACAGGCAAACTGCAAGCCCTACTTACGCCTCACCAGCCTCCAGCCTGCACCCTTGCTCCCGTTCAACATTCGTCCTCTCCGCACTGGGGGAAGCGTCAGGCACGCGCTACCATCCGCCTCTTGTGCCTTTGTCCCCGTACCCCTGCACCTTCTTTCTATCCAAATAATCATCCGACGCCCTCTCGAATGCCTCGATTCTACCTGCCTCCGCCACGCTTGCAGGCAGTCACGGCCTTCCGCACCTCAACCGCCCGTTGCGTCCACAAGCTTTTTCTCACCTCGCATTTGCTTCTTTGGCAACTCACTTTCAATCTGTGGGGCCCTCTCGCTCTTGATCCTTTTACCAGCGGGCACAGAGCTTCTTCCCTCTCTACTCTGCCCTGCCTTCAACTTAGGGAAAGCTCGCCCCGAGGCACAAGGGCGGCCCGACGTGCATGCGTCCGCGCCGATCACAGGCCGCCGAGCCCAGCTTCCCGAGCAGGCTCCACTCGAATGGCCCAGCAACGCCGGGGTAGCTGAATGTGCTGGCCGACCGGCCTGGCTACCTTCTCCCTGCCCGCAAACGAGCCGGGGCACGCGGACCACGCGGACAGCAGCAGCAGCAGCAGCAGCAGCAGCAAAAAGATTGCGCCTCCGTTGTGTGGCAGAGTGAATGTGGAGAGTGGTGACGTGAGCAGCCTCTGCTGGCAGCAAAAGCCTACTGCACCTGGTATTCCCAGGCGGTCTCCCATCCAAGTACTAACCAGGCCTGAGTCTGCTTAGCTTCCGAGATCAGACGAGATCGGGCGTTTTCAGACTAGTATGGCCGTAGGCACTTGCCGCCTGCCTTTCTGGCTAATTCAAGCCTCTCAGTCCAGCCCCTTCTTCTTTACCGCGGGTTTTCTTTTTTTTTCTCTCTCTCTCTCTCTCTTCTTCTTTCCCTCCTACTCCCTTTCATCCCTCCCCCACCTGGCTCCCTTCCTTCTCAGCCTCCCCCCACAGGCAAACTGCAAGCCCTACTTACGCCTCACCAGCCTCCAGCCTGCACCCTTGCTCCCGTTCAACATTCGTCCTCTCCGCACTGGGGGAAGCGTCAGGCACGCGCTACCATCCGCCTCTTGTGCCTTTGTCCCCGTACCCCTGCACCTTCTTTCTATCCAAATAATCATCCGACGCCCTCTCGAATGCCTCGATTCTACCTGCCTCCGCCACGCTTGCAGGCAGTCACGGCCTTCCGCACCTCAACCGCCCGTTGCGTCCACAAGCTTTTTCTCACCTCGCATTTGCTTCTTTGGCAACTCACTTTCAATCTGTGGGGCCCTCTCGCTCTTGATCCTTTTACCAGCGGGCACAGAGCTTCTTCCCTCTCTACTCTGCCCTGCCTTCAACTTAGGGAAAGCTCGCCCCGAGGCACAAGGGCGGCCCGACGTGCATGCGTCCGCGCCGATCACAGGCCGCCGAGCCCAGCTTCCCGAGCAGGCTCCACTCGAATGGCCCAGCAACGCCGGGGTAGCTGAATGTGCTGGCCGACCGGCCTGGCTACCTTCTCCCTGCCCGCAAACGAGCCGGGGCACGCGGACCACGCGGACAGCAGCAGCAGCAGCAGCAGCAGCAGCAAAAAGATTGCGCCTCCGTTGTGTGGCAGAGTGAATGTGGAGAGTGGTGACGTGAGCAGCCTCTGCTGACAGCAAAAGCCTACTGCACCTGGTATTCCCAGGCGGTCTCCCATCCAAGTACTAACCAGGCCTGAGTCTGCTTAGCTTCCGAGATCAGACGAGATCGGGCGTTTTCAGACTAGTATGGCCGTAGGCACTTGCCGCCTGCCTTTCTGGCTAATTCAAGCCTCTCAGTCCAGCCCCTTCTTCTTTACCGCGGGTTTTCTTTTTTTTTCTCTCTCTCTCTCTCTCTTCTTCTTTCCCTCCTACTCCCTTTCATCCCTCCCCCACCTGGCTCCCTTCCTTCTCAGCCTCCCCCCACAGGCAAACTGCAAGCCCTACTTACGCCTCACCAGCCTCCAGCCTGCACCCTTGCTCCCGTTCAACATTCGTCCTCTCCGCACTGGGGGAAGCGTCAGGCACGCGCTACCATCCGCCTCTTGTGCCTTTGTCCCCGTACCCCTGCACCTTCTTTCTATCCAAATAATCATCCGACGCCCTCTCGAATGCCTCGATTCTACCTGCCTCCGCCACGCTTGCAGGCAGTCACGGCCTTCCGCACCTCAACCGCCCGTTGCGTCCACAAGCTTTTTCTCACCTCGCATTTGCTTCTTTGGCAACTCACTTTCAATCTGTGGGGCCCTCTCGCTCTTGATCCTTTTACCAGCGGGCACAGAGCTTCTTCCCTCTCTACTCTGCCCTGCCTTCAACTTAGGGAAAGCTCGCCCCGAGGCACAAGGGCGGCCCGACGTGCATGCGTCCGCGCCGATCACAGGCCGCCGAGCCCAGCTTCCCGAGCAGGCTCCACTCGAATGGCCCAGCAACGCCGGGGTAGCTGAATGTGCTGGCCGACCGGCCTGGCTACCTTCTCCCTGCCCGCAAACGAGCCGGGGCACGCGGACCACGCGGACAGCAGCAGCAGCAGCAGCAGCAAAAAGATTGCGCCTCCGTTGTGTGGCAGAGTGAATGTGGAGAGTGGTGACGTGAGCAGCCTCTGCTGGCAGCAAAAGCCTACTGCACCTGGTATTCCCAGGCGGTCTCCCATCCAAGTACTAACCAGGCCTGAGTCTGCTTAGCTTCCGAGATCAGACGAGATCGGGCGTTTTCAGACTAGTATGGCCGTAGGCACTTGCCGCCTGCCTTTCTGGCTAATTCAAGCCTCTCAGTCCAGCCCCTTCTTCTTTACCGCGGGTTTTCTTTTTTTTTCTCTCTCTCTCTCTCTCTTCTTCTTTCCCTCCTACTCCCTTTCATCCCTCCCCCACCTGGCTCCCTTCCTTCTCAGCCTCCCCCCACAGGCAAACTGCAAGCCCTACTTACGCCTCACCAGCCTCCAGCCTGCACCCTTGCTCCCGTTCAACATTCGTCCTCTCCGCACTGGGGGAAGCGTCAGGCACGCGCTACCATCCGCCTCTTGTGCCTTTGTCCCCGTACCCCTGCACCTTCTTTCTATCCAAATAATCATCCGACGCCCTCTCGAATGCCTCGATTCTACCTGCCTCCGCCACGCTTGCAGGCAGTCACGGCCTTCCGCACCTCAACCGCCCGTTGCGTCCACAAGCTTTTTCTCACCTCGCATTTGCTTCTTTGGCAACTCACTTTCAATCTGTGGGGCCCTCTCGCTCTTGATCCTTTTACCAGCGGGCACAGAGCTTCTTCCCTCTCTACTCTGCCCTGCCTTCAACTTAGGGAAAGCTCGCCCCGAGGCACAAGGGCGGCCCGACGTGCATGCGTCCGCGCCGATCACAGGCCGCCGAGCCCAGCTTCCCGAGCAGGCTCCACTCGAATGGCCCAGCAACGCCGGGGTAGCTGAATGTGCTGGCCGACCGGCCTGGCTACCTTCTCCCTGCCCGCAAACGAGCCGGGGCACGCGGACCACGCGGACAGCAGCAGCAGCAGCAGCAGCAGCAGCAAAAAGATTGCGCCTCCGTTGTGTGGCAGAGTGAATGTGGAGAGTGGTGACGTGAGCAGCCTCTGCTGGCAGCAAAAGCCTACTGCACCTGGTATTCCCAGGCGGTCTCCCATCCAAGTACTAACCAGGCCTGAGTCTGCTTAGCTTCCGAGATCAGACGAGATCGGGCGTTTTCAGACTAGTATGGCCGTAGGCACTTGCCGCCTGCCTTTCTGGCTAATTCAAGCCTCTCAGTCCAGCCCCTTCTTCTTTACCGCGGGTTTTCTTTTTTTTTCTCTCTCTCTCTCTCTCTTCTTCTTTCCCTCCTACTCCCTTTCATCCCTCCCCCACCTGGCTCCCTTCCTTCTCAGCCTCCCCCCACAGGCAAACTGCAAGCCCTACTTACGCCTCACCAGCCTCCAGCCTGCACCCTTGCTCCCGTTCAACATTCGTCCTCTCCGCACTGGGGGAAGCGTCAGGCACGCGCTACCATCCGCCTCTTGTGCCTTTGTCCCCGTACCCCTGCACCTTCTTTCTATCCAAATAATCATCCGACGCCCTCTCGAATGCCTCGATTCTACCTGCCTCCGCCACGCTTGCAGGCAGTCACGGCCTTCCGCACCTCAACCGCCCGTTGCGTCCACAAGCTTTTTCTCACCTCGCATTTGCTTCTTTGGCAACTCACTTTCAATCTGTGGGGCCCTCTCGCTCTTGATCCTTTTACCAGCGGGCACAGAGCTTCTTCCCTCTCTACTCTGCCCTGCCTTCAACTTAGGGAAAGCTCGCCCCGAGGCACAAGGGCGGCCCGACGTGCATGCGTCCGCGCCGATCACAGGCCGCCGAGCCCAGCTTCCCGAGCAGGCTCCACTCGAATGGCCCAGCAACGCCGGGGTAGCTGAATGTGCTGGCCGACCGGCCTGGCTACCTTCTCCCTGCCCGCAAACGAGCCGGGGCACGCGGACCACGCGGACAGCAGCAGCAGCAGCAGCAGCAGCAAAAAGATTGCGCCTCCGTTGTGTGGCAGAGTGAATGTGGAGAGTGGTGACGTGAGCAGCCTCTGCTGGCAGCAAAAGCCTACTGCACCTGGTATTCCCAGGCGGTCTCCCATCCAAGTACTAACCAGGCCTGAGTCTGCTTAGCTTCCGAGATCAGACGAGATCGGGCGTTTTCAGACTAGTATGGCCGTAGGCACTTGCCGCCTGCCTTTCTGGCTAATTCAAGCCTCTCAGTCCAGCCCCTTCTTCTTTACCGTGGGTTTTCTTTTTTTTTCTCTCTCTCTCTCTCTCTTCTTCTTTCCCTCCTACTCCCTTTCATCCCTCCCCCACCTGGCTCCCTTCCTTCTCAGCCTCCCCCCACAGGCAAACTGCAAGCCCTACTTACGCCTCACCAGCCTCCAGCCTGCACCCTTGCTCCCGTTCAACATTCGTCCTCTCCGCACTGGGGGAAGCGTCAGGCACGCGCTACCATCCGCCTCTTGTGCCTTTGTCCCCGTACCCCTGCACCTTCTTTCTATCCAAATAATCATCCGACGCCCTCTCGAATGCCTCGATTCTACCTGCCTCCGCCACGCTTGCAGGCAGTCACGGCCTTCCGCACCTCAACCGCCCGTTGCGTCCACAAGCTTTTTCTCACCTCGCATTTGCTTCTTTGGCAACTCACTTTCAATCTGTGGGGCCCTCTCGCTCTTGATCCTTTTACCAGCGGGCACAGAGCTTCTTCCCTCTCTACTCTGCCCTGCCTTCAACTTAGGGAAAGCTCGCCCCGAGGCACAAGGGCGGCCCGACGTGCATGCGTCCGCGCCGATCACAGGCCGCCGAGCCCAGCTTCCCGAGCAGGCTCCACTCGAATGGCCCAGCAACGCCGGGGTAGCTGAATGTGCTGGCCGACCGGCCTGGCTACCTTCTCCCTGCCCGCAAACGAGCCGGGGCACGCGGACCACGCGGACAGCAGCAGCAGCAGCAGCAGCAGCAGCAAAAAGATTGCGCCTCCGTTGTGTGGCAGAGTGAATGTGGAGAGTGGTGACGTGAGCAGCCTCTGCTGGCAGCAAAAGCCTACTGCACCTGGTATTCCCAGGCGGTCTCCCATCCAAGTACTAACCAGGCCTGAGTCTGCTTAGCTTCCGAGATCAGACGAGATCGGGCGTTTTCAGACTAGTATGGCCGTAGGCACTTGCCGCCTGCCTTTCTGGCTAATTCAAGCCTCTCAGTCCAGCCCCTTCTTCTTTACCGCGGGTTTTCTTTTTTTTTCTCTCTCTCTCTCTCTCTTCTTCTTTCCCTCCTACTCCCTTTCATCCCTCCCCCACCTGGCTCCCTTCCTTCTCAGCCTCCCCCCACAGGCAAACTGCAAGCCCTACTTACGCCTCACCAGCCTCCAGCCTGCACCCTTGCTCCCGTTCAACATTCGTCCTCTCCGCACTGGGGGAAGCGTCAGGCACGCGCTACCATCCGCCTCTTGTGCCTTTGTCCCCGTACCCCTGCACCTTCTTTCTATCCAAATAATCATCCGACGCCCTCTCGAATGCCTCGATTCTACCTGCCTCCGCCACGCTTGCAGGCAGTCACGGCCTTCCGCACCTCAACCGCCCGTTGCGTCCACAAGCTTTTTCTCACCTCGCATTTGCTTCTTTGGCAACTCACTTTCAATCTGTGGGGCCCTCTCGCTCTTGATCCTTTTACCAGCGGGCACAGAGCTTCTTCCCTCTCTACTCTGCCCTGCCTTCAACTTAGGGAAAGCTCGCCCCGAGGCACAAGGGCGGCCCGACGTGCATGCGTCCGCGCCGATCACAGGCCGCCGAGCCCAGCTTCCCGAGCAGGCTCCACTCGAATGGCCCAGCAACGCCGGGGTAGCTGAATGTGCTGGCCGACCGGCCTGGCTACCTTCTCCCTGCCCGCAAACGAGCCGGGGCACGCGGACCACGCGGACAGCAGCAGCAGCAGCAGCAGCAGCAGCAAAAAGATTGCGCCTCCGTTGTGTGGCAGAGTGAATGTGGAGAGTGGTGACGTGAGCAGCCTCTGCTGGCAGCAAAAGCCTACTGCACCTGGTATTCCCAGGCGGTCTCCCATCCAAGTACTAACCAGGCCTGAGTCTGCTTAGCTTCCGAGATCAGACGAGATCGGGCGTTTTCAGACTAGTATGGCCGTAGGCACTTGCCGCCTGCCTTTCTGGCTAATTCAAGCCTCTCAGTCCAGCCCCTTCTTCTTTACCGCGGGTTTTCTTTTTTTTTCTCTCTCTCTCTCTCTCTTCTTCTTTCCCTCCTACTCCCTTTCATCCCTCCCCCACCTGGCTCCCTTCCTTCTCAGCCTCCCCCCACAGGCAAACTGCAAGCCCTACTTACGCCTCACCAGCCTCCAGCCTGCACCCTTGCTCCCGTTCAACATTCGTCCTCTCCGCAGTGGGGGAAGCGTCAGGCACGCGCTACCATCCGCCTCTTGTGCCTTTGTCCCCGTACCCCTGCACCTTCTTTCTATCCAAATAATCATCCGACGCCCTCTCGAATGCCTCGATTCTACCTGCCTCCGCCACGCTTGCAGGCAGTCACGGCCTTCCGCACCTCAACCGCCCGTTGCGTCCACAAGCTTTTTCTCACCTCGCATTTGCTTCTTTGGCAACTCACTTTCAATCTGTGGGGCCCTCTCGCTCTTGATCCTTTTACCAGCGGGCACAGAGCTTCTTCCCTCTCTACTCTGCCCTGCCTTCAACTTAGGGAAAGCTCGCCCCGAGGCACAAGGGCGGCCCGACGTGCATGCGTCCGCGCCGATCACAGGCCGCCGAGCCCAGCTTCCCGAGCAGGCTCCACTCGAATGGCCCAGCAACGCCGGGGTAGCTGAATGTGCTGGCCGACCGGCCTGGCTACCTTCTCCCTGCCCGCAAACGAGCCGGGGCACGCGGACCACGCGGACAGCAGCAGCAGCAGCAGCAGCAAAAAGATTGCGCCTCCGTTGTGTGGCAGAGTGAATGTGGAGAGTGGTGACGTGAGCAGCCTCTGCTGGCAGCAAAAGCCTACTGCACCTGGTATTCCCAGGCGGTCTCCCATCCAAGTACTAACCAGGCCTGAGTCTGCTTAGCTTCCGAGATCAGACGAGATCGGGCGTTTTCAGACTAGTATGGCCGTAGGCACTTGCCGCCTGCCTTTCTGGCTAATTCAAGCCTCTCAGTCCAGCCCCTTCTTCTTTACCGCGGGTTTTCTTTTTTTTTCTCTCTCTCTCTCTCTCTTCTTCTTTCCCTCCTACTCCCTTTCATCCCTCCCCCACCTGGCTCCCTTCCTTCTCAGCCTCCCCCCACAGGCAAACTGCAAGCCCTACTTACGCCTCACCAGCCTCCAGCCTGCACCCTTGCTCCCGTTCAACATTCGTCCTCTCCGCACTGGGGGAAGCGTCAGGCACGCGCTACCATCCGCCTCTTGTGCCTTTGTCCCCGTACCCCTGCACCTTCTTTCTATCCAAATAATCATCCGACGCCCTCTCGAATGCCTCGATTCTACCTGCCTCCGCCACGCTTGCAGGCAGTCACGGCCTTCCGCACCTCAACCGCCCGTTGCGTCCACAAGCTTTTTCTCACCTCGCATTTGCTTCTTTGGCAACTCACTTTCAATCTGTGGGGCCCTCTCGCTCTTGATCCTTTTACCAGCGGGCACAGAGCTTCTTCCCTCTCTACTCTGCCCTGCCTTCAACTTAGGGAAAGCTCGCCCCGAGGCACAAGGGCGGCCCGACGTGCATGCGTCCGCGCCGATCACAGGCCGCCGAGCCCAGCTTCCCGAGCAGGCTCCACTCGAATGGCCCAGCAACGCCGGGGTAGCTGAATGTGCTGGCCGACCGGCCTGGCTACCTTCTCCCTGCCCGCAAACGAGCCGGGGCACGCGGACCACGCGGACAGCAGCAGCAGCAGCAGCAGCAGCAGCAAAAAGATTGCGCCTCCGTTGTGTGGCAGAGTGAATGTGGAGAGTGGTGACGTGAGCAGCCTCTGCTGGCAGCAAAAGCCTACTGCACCTGGTATTCCCAGGCGGTCTCCCATCCAAGTACTAACCAGGCCTGAGTCTGCTTAGCTTCCGAGATCAGACGAGATCGGGCGTTTTCAGACTAGTATGGCCGTAGGCACTTGCCGCCTGCCTTTCTGGCTAATTCAAGCCTCTCAGTCCAGCCCCTTCTTCTTTACCGTGGGTTTTCTTTTTTTTTCTCTCTCTCTCTCTCTCTTCTTCTTTCCCTCCTACTCCCTTTCATCCCTCCCCCACCTGGCTCCCTTCCTTCTCAGCCTCCCCCCACAGGCAAACTGCAAGCCCTACTTACGCCTCACCAGCCTCCAGCCTGCACCCTTGCTCCCGTTCAACATTCGTCCTCTCCGCACTGGGGGAAGCGTCAGGCACGCGCTACCATCCGCCTCTTGTGCCTTTGTCCCCGTACCCCTGCACCTTCTTTCTATCCAAATAATCATCCGACGCCCTCTCGAATGCCTCGATTCTACCTGCCTCCGCCACGCTTGCAGGCAGTCACGGCCTTCCGCACCTCAACCGCCCGTTGCGTCCACAAGCTTTTTCTCACCTCGCATTTGCTTCTTTGGCAACTCACTTTCAATCTGTGGGGCCCTCTCGCTCTTGATCCTTTTACCAGCGGGCACAGAGCTTCTTCCCTCTCTACTCTGCCCTGCCTTCAACTTAGGGAAAGCTCGCCCCGAGGCACAAGGGCGGCCCGACGTGCATGCGTCCGCGCCGATCACAGGCCGCCGAGCCCAGCTTCCCGAGCAGGCTCCACTCGAATGGCCCAGCAACGCCGGGGTAGCTGAATGTGCTGGCCGACCGGCCTGGCTACCTTCTCCCTGCCCGCAAACGAGCCGGGGCACGCGGACCACGCGGACAGCAGCAGCAGCAGCAGCAGCAGCAGCAAAAAGATTGCGCCTCCGT
Source organism: Cetorhinus maximus (assembly GCF_964194155.1). Taxonomy (NCBI): domain Eukaryota; kingdom Metazoa; phylum Chordata; class Chondrichthyes; order Lamniformes; family Cetorhinidae; genus Cetorhinus; species Cetorhinus maximus. The sequence goes on along the minus strand of NW_027596939.1, from coordinate 26,638 downwards.
TGTGTGGCAGAGTGAATGTGGAGAGTGGTGACGTGAGCAGCCTCTGCTGGCAGCAAAAGCCTACTGCACCTGGTATTCCCAGGCGGTCTCCCATCCAAGTACTAACCAGGCCTGAGTCTGCTTAGCTTCCGAGATCAGACGAGATCGGGCGTTTTCAGACTAGTATGGCCGTAGGCACTTGCCGCCTGCCTTTCTGGCTAATTCAAGCCTCTCAGTCCAGCCCCTTCTTCTTTACCGTGGGTTTTCTTTTTTTTTCTCTCTCTCTCTCTCTCTTCTTCTTTCCCTCCTACTCCCTTTCATCCCTCCCCCACCTGGCTCCCTTCCTTCTCAGCCTCCCCCCACAGGCAAACTGCAAGCCCTACTTACGCCTCACCAGCCTCCAGCCTGCACCCTTGCTCCCGTTCAACATTCGTCCTCTCCGCACTGGGGGAAGCGTCAGGCACGCGCTACCATCCGCCTCTTGTGCCTTTGTCCCCGTACCCCTGCACCTTCTTTCTATCCAAATAATCATCCGACGCCCTCTCGAATGCCTCGATTCTACCTGCCTCCGCCACGCTTGCAGGCAGTCACGGCCTTCCGCACCTCAACCGCCCGTTGCGTCCACAAGCTTTTTCTCACCTCGCATTTGCTTCTTTGGCAACTCACTTTCAATCTGTGGGGCCCTCTCGCTCTTGATCCTTTTACCAGCGGGCACAGAGCTTCTTCCCTCTCTACTCTGCCCTGCCTTCAACTTAGGGAAAGCTCGCCCCGAGGCACAAGGGCGGCCCGACGTGCATGCGTCCGCGCCGATCACAGGCCGCCGAGCCCAGCTTCCCGAGCAGGCTCCACTCGAATGGCCCAGCAACGCCGGGGTAGCTGAATGTGCTGGCCGACCGGCCTGGCTACCTTCTCCCTGCCCGCAAACGAGCCGGGGCACGCGGACCACGCGGACAGCAGCAGCAGCAGCAGCAGCAGCAGCAAAAAGATTGCGCCTCCGTTGTGTGGCAGAGTGAATGTGGAGAGTGGTGACGTGAGCAGCCTCTGCTGACAGCAAAAGCCTACTGCACCTGGTATTCCCAGGCGGTCTCCCATCCAAGTACTAACCAGGCCTGAGTCTGCTTAGCTTCCGAGATCAGACGAGATCGGGCGTTTTCAGACTAGTATGGCCGTAGGCACTTGCCGCCTGCCTTTCTGGCTAATTCAAGCCTCTCAGTCCAGCCCCTTCTTCTTTACCGCGGGTTTTCTTTTTTTTTCTCTCTCTCTCTCTCTCTTCTTCTTTCCCTCCTACTCCCTTTCATCCCTCCCCCACCTGGCTCCCTTCCTTCTCAGCCTCCCCCCACAGGCAAACTGCAAGCCCTACTTACGCCTCACCAGCCTCCAGCCTGCACCCTTGCTCCCGTTCAACATTCGTCCTCTCCGCACTGGGGGAAGCGTCAGGCACGCGCTACCATCCGCCTCTTGTGCCTTTGTCCCCGTACCCCTGCACCTTCTTTCTATCCAAATAATCATCCGACGCCCTCTCGAATGCCTCGATTCTACCTGCCTCCGCCACGCTTGCAGGCAGTCACGGCCTTCCGCACCTCAACCGCCCGTTGCGTCCACAAGCTTTTTCTCACCTCGCATTTGCTTCTTTGGCAACTCACTTTCAATCTGTGGGGCCCTCTCGCTCTTGATCCTTTTACCAGCGGGCACAGAGCTTCTTCCCTCTCTACTCTGCCCTGCCTTCAACTTAGGGAAAGCTCGCCCCGAGGCACAAGGGCGGCCCGACGTGCATGCGTCCGCGCCGATCACAGGCCGCCGAGCCCAGCTTCCCGAGCAGGCTCCACTCGAATGGCCCAGCAACGCCGGGGTAGCTGAATGTGCTGGCCGACCGGCCTGGCTACCTTCTCCCTGCCCGCAAACGAGCCGGGGCACGCGGACCACGCGGACAGCAGCAGCAGCAGCAGCAGCAGCAGCAAAAAGATTGCGCCTCCGTTGTGTGGCAGAGTGAATGTGGAGAGTGGTGACGTGAGCAGCCTCTGCTGGCAGCAAAAGCCTACTGCACCTGGTATTCCCAGGCGGTCTCCCATCCAAGTACTAACCAGGCCTGAGTCTGCTTAGCTTCCGAGATCAGACGAGATCGGGCGTTTTCAGACTAGTATGGCCGTAGGCACTTGCCGCCTGCCTTTCTGGCTAATTCAAGCCTCTCAGTCCAGCCCCTTCTTCTTTACCGTGGGTTTTCTTTCTCTCTCTCTCTCTTCTTCTTTCCCTCCTACTCCCTTTCATCCCTCCCCCACCTGGCTCCCTTCCTTCTCAGCCTCCCCCCACAGGCAAACTGCAAGCCCTACTTACGCCTCACCAGCCTCCAGCCTGCACCCTTGCTCCCGTTCAACATTCGTCCTCTCCGCACTGGGGGAAGCGTCAGGCACGCGCTACCATCCGCCTCTTGTGCCTTTGTCCCCGTACCCCTGCACCTTCTTTCTATCCAAATAATCATCCGACGCCCTCTCGAATGCCTCGATTCTACCTGCCTCCGCCACGCTTGCAGGCAGTCACGGCCTTCCGCACCTCAACCGCCCGTTGCGTCCACAAGCTTTTTCTCACCTCGCATTTGCTTCTTTGGCAACTCACTTTCAATCTGTGGGGCCCTCTCGCTCTTGATCCTTTTACCAGCGGGCACAGAGCTTCTTCCCTCTCTACTCTGCCCTGCCTTCAACTTAGGGAAAGCTCGCCCCGAGGCACAAGGGCGGCCCGACGTGCATGCGTCCGCGCCGATCACAGGCCGCCGAGCCCAGCTTCCCGAGCAGGCTCCACTCGAATGGCCCAGCAACGCCGGGGTAGCTGAATGTGCTGGCCGACCGGCCTGGCTACCTTCTCCCTGCCCGCAAACGAGCCGGGGCACGCGGACCACGCGGACAGCAGCAGCAGCAGCAGCAGCAGCAGCAAAAAGATTGCGCCTCCGTTGTGTGGCAGAGTGAATGTGGAGAGTGGTGACGTGAGCAGCCTCTGCTGGCAGCAAAAGCCTACTGCACCTGGTATTCCCAGGCGGTCTCCCATCCAAGTACTAACCAGGCCTGAGTCTGCTTAGCTTCCGAGATCAGACGAGATCGGGCGTTTTCAGACTAGTATGGCCGTAGGCACTTGCCGCCTGCCTTTCTGGCTAATTCAAGCCTCTCAGTCCAGCCCCTTCTTCTTTACCGCGGGTTTTCTTTTTTTTTCTCTCTCTCTCTCTCTCTTCTTCTTTCCCTCCTACTCCCTTTCATCCCTCCCCCACCTGGCTCCCTTCCTTCTCAGCCTCCCCCCACAGGCAAACTGCAAGCCCTACTTACGCCTCACCAGCCTCCAGCCTGCACCCTTGCTCCCGTTCAACATTCGTCCTCTCCGCACTGGGGGAAGCGTCAGGCACGCGCTACCATCCGCCTCTTGTGCCTTTGTCCCCGTACCCCTGCACCTTCTTTCTATCCAAATAATCATCCGACGCCCTCTCGAATGCCTCGATTCTACCTGCCTCCGCCACGCTTGCAGGCAGTCACGGCCTTCCGCACCTCAACCGCCCGTTGCGTCCACAAGCTTTTTCTCACCTCGCATTTGCTTCTTTGGCAACTCACTTTCAATCTGTGGGGCCCTCTCGCTCTTGATCCTTTTACCAGCGGGCACAGAGCTTCTTCCCTCTCTACTCTGCCCTGCCTTCAACTTAGGGAAAGCTCGCCCCGAGGCACAAGGGCGGCCCGACGTGCATGCGTCCGCGCCGATCACAGGCCGCCGAGCCCAGCTTCCCGAGCAGGCTCCACTCGAATGGCCCAGCAACGCCGGGGTAGCTGAATGTGCTGGCCGACCGGCCTGGCTACCTTCTCCCTGCCCGCAAACGAGCCGGGGCACGCGGACCACGCGGACAGCAGCAGCAGCAGCAGCAGCAGCAGCAAAAAGATTGCGCCTCCGTTGTGTGGCAGAGTGAATGTGGAGAGTGGTGACGTGAGCAGCCTCTGCTGGCAGCAAAAGCCTACTGCACCTGGTATTCCCAGGCGGTCTCCCATCCAAGTACTAACCAGGCCTGAGTCTGCTTAGCTTCCGAGATCAGACGAGATCGGGCGTTTTCAGACTAGTATGGCCGTAGGCACTTGCCGCCTGCCTTTCTGGCTAATTCAAGCCTCTCAGTCCAGCCCCTTCTTCTTTACCGCGGGTTTTCTTTTTTTTTCTCTCTCTCTCTCTCTCTTCTTCTTTCCCTCCTACTCCCTTTCATCCCTCCCCCACCTGGCTCCCTTCCTTCTCAGCCTCCCCCCACAGGCAAACTGCAAGCCCTACTTACGCCTCACCAGCCTCCAGCCTGCACCCTTGCTCCCGTTCAACATTCGTCCTCTCCGCACTGGGGGAAGCGTCAGGCACGCGCTACCATCCGCCTCTTGTGCCTTTGTCCCCGTACCCCTGCACCTTCTTTCTATCCAAATAATCATCCGACGCCCTCTCGAATGCCTCGATTCTACCTGCCTCCGCCACGCTTGCAGGCAGTCACGGCCTTCCGCACCTCAACCGCCCGTTGCGTCCACAAGCTTTTTCTCACCTCGCATTTGCTTCTTTGGCAACTCACTTTCAATCTGTGGGGCCCTCTCGCTCTTGATCCTTTTACCAGCGGGCACAGAGCTTCTTCCCTCTCTACTCTGCCCTGCCTTCAACTTAGGGAAAGCTCGCCCCGAGGCACAAGGGCGGCCCGACGTGCATGCGTCCGCGCCGATCACAGGCCGCCGAGCCCAGCTTCCCGAGCAGGCTCCACTCGAATGGCCCAGCAACGCCGGGGTAGCTGAATGTGCTGGCCGACCGGCCTGGCTACCTTCTCCCTGCCCGCAAACGAGCCGGGGCACGCGGACCACGCGGACAGCAGCAGCAGCAGCAGCAGCAGCAGCAAAAAGATTGCGCCTCCGTTGTGTGGCAGAGTGAATGTGGAGAGTGGTGACGTGAGCAGCCTCTGCTGGCAGCAAAAGCCTACTGCACCTGGTATTCCCAGGCGGTCTCCCATCCAAGTACTAACCAGGCCTGAGTCTGCTTAGCTTCCGAGATCAGACGAGATCGGGCGTTTTCAGACTAGTATGGCCGTAGGCACTTGCCGCCTGCCTTTCTGGCTAATTCAAGCCTCTCAGTCCAGCCCCTTCTTCTTTACCGTGGGTTTTCTTTTTTTTTCTCTCTCTCTCTCTCTCTTCTTCTTTCCCTCCTACTCCCTTTCATCCCTCCCCCACCTGGCTCCCTTCCTTCTCAGCCTCCCCCCACAGGCAAACTGCAAGCCCTACTTACGCCTCACCAGCCTCCAGCCTGCACCCTTGCTCCCGTTCAACATTCGTCCTCTCCGCACTGGGGGAAGCGTCAGGCACGCGCTACCATCCGCCTCTTGTGCCTTTGTCCCCGTACCCCTGCACCTTCTTTCTATCCAAATAATCATCCGACGCCCTCTCGAATGCCTCGATTCTACCTGCCTCCGCCACGCTTGCAGGCAGTCACGGCCTTCCGCACCTCAACCGCCCGTTGCGTCCACAAGCTTTTTCTCACCTCGCATTTGCTTCTTTGGCAACTCACTTTCAATCTGTGGGGCCCTCTCGCTCTTGATCCTTTTACCAGCGGGCACAGAGCTTCTTCCCTCTCTACTCTGCCCTGCCTTCAACTTAGGGAAAGCTCGCCCCGAGGCACAAGGGCGGCCCGACGTGCATGCGTCCGCGCCGATCACAGGCCGCCGAGCCCAGCTTCCCGAGCAGGCTCCACTCGAATGGCCCAGCAACGCCGGGGTAGCTGAATGTGCTGGCCGACCGGCCTGGCTACCTTCTCCCTGCCCGCAAACGAGCCGGGGCACGCGGACCACGCGGACAGCAGCAGCAGCAGCAGCAGCAGCAGCAAAAAGATTGCGCCTCCGTTGTGTGGCAGAGTGAATGTGGAGAGTGGTGACGTGAGCAGCCTCTGCTGACAGCAAAAGCCTACTGCACCTGGTATTCCCAGGCGGTCTCCCATCCAAGTACTAACCAGGCCTGAGTCTGCTTAGCTTCCGAGATCAGACGAGATCGGGCGTTTTCAGACTAGTATGGCCGTAGGCACTTGCCGCCTGCCTTTCTGGCTAATTCAAGCCTCTCAGTCCAGCCCCTTCTTCTTTACCGCGGGTTTTCTTTTTTTTTCTCTCTCTCTCTCTCTCTTCTTCTTTCCCTCCTACTCCCTTTCATCCCTCCCCCACCTGGCTCCCTTCCTTCTCAGCCTCCCCCCACAGGCAAACTGCAAGCCCTACTTACGCCTCACCAGCCTCCAGCCTGCACCCTTGCTCCCGTTCAACATTCGTCCTCTCCGCACTGGGGGAAGCGTCAGGCACGCGCTACCATCCGCCTCTTGTGCCTTTGTCCCCGTACCCCTGCACCTTCTTTCTATCCAAATAATCATCCGACGCCCTCTCGAATGCCTCGATTCTACCTGCCTCCGCCACGCTTGCAGGCAGTCACGGCCTTCCGCACCTCAACCGCCCGTTGCGTCCACAAGCTTTTTCTCACCTCGCATTTGCTTCTTTGGCAACTCACTTTCAATCTGTGGGGCCCTCTCGCTCTTGATCCTTTTACCAGCGGGCACAGAGCTTCTTCCCTCTCTACTCTGCCCTGCCTTCAACTTAGGGAAAGCTCGCCCCGAGGCACAAGGGCGGCCCGACGTGCATGCGTCCGCGCCGATCACAGGCCGCCGAGCCCAGCTTCCCGAGCAGGCTCCACTCGAATGGCCCAGCAACGCCGGGGTAGCTGAATGTGCTGGCCGACCGGCCTGGCTACCTTCTCCCTGCCCGCAAACGAGCCGGGGCACGCGGACCACGCGGACAGCAGCAGCAGCAGCAGCAGCAGCAGCAAAAAGATTGCGCCTCCGTTGTGTGGCAGAGTGAATGTGGAGAGTGGTGACGTGAGCAGCCTCTGCTGGCAGCAAAAGCCTACTGCACCTGGTATTCCCAGGCGGTCTCCCATCCAAGTACTAACCAGGCCTGAGTCTGCTTAGCTTCCGAGATCAGACGAGATCGGGCGTTTTCAGACTAGTATGGCCGTAGGCACTTGCCGCCTGCCTTTCTGGCTAATTCAAGCCTCTCAGTCCAGCCCCTTCTTCTTTACCGTGGGTTTTCTTTTTTTTTCTCTCTCTCTCTCTCTCTTCTTCTTTCCCTCCTACTCCCTTTCATCCCTCCCCCACCTGGCTCCCTTCCTTCTCAGCCTCCCCCCACAGGCAAACTGCAAGCCCTACTTACGCCTCACCAGCCTCCAGCCTGCACCCTTGCTCCCGTTCAACATTCGTCCTCTCCGCACTGGGGGAAGCGTCAGGCACGCGCTACCATCCGCCTCTTGTGCCTTTGTCCCCGTACCCCTGCACCTTCTTTCTATCCAAATAATCATCCGACGCCCTCTCGAATGCCTCGATTCTACCTGCCTCCGCCACGCTTGCAGGCAGTCACGGCCTTCCGCACCTCAACCGCCCGTTGCGTCCACAAGCTTTTTCTCACCTCGCATTTGCTTCTTTGGCAACTCACTTTCAATCTGTGGGGCCCTCTCGCTCTTGATCCTTTTACCAGCGGGCACAGAGCTTCTTCCCTCTCTACTCTGCCCTGCCTTCAACTTAGGGAAAGCTCGCCCCGAGGCACAAGGGCGGCCCGACGTGCATGCGTCCGCGCCGATCACAGGCCGCCGAGCCCAGCTTCCCGAGCAGGCTCCACTCGAATGGCCCAGCAACGCCGGGGTAGCTGAATGTGCTGGCCGACCGGCCTGGCTACCTTCTCCCTGCCCGCAAACGAGCCGGGGCACGCGGACCACGCGGACAGCAGCAGCAGCAGCAGCAGCAGCAGCAAAAAGATTGCGCCTCCGTTGTGTGGCAGAGTGAATGTGGAGAGTGGTGACGTGAGCAGCCTCTGCTGGCAGCAAAAGCCTACTGCACCTGGTATTCCCAGGCGGTCTCCCATCCAAGTACTAACCAGGCCTGAGTCTGCTTAGCTTCCGAGATCAGACGAGATCGGGCGTTTTCAGACTAGTATGGCCGTAGGCACTTGCCACCTGCCTTTCTGGCTAATTCAAGCCTCTCAGTCCAGCCCCTTCTTCTTTACCGCGGGTTTTCTTTTTTTTTCTCTCTCTCTCTCTCTCTTCTTCTTTCCCTCCTACTCCCTTTCATCCCTCCCCCACCTGGCTCCCTTCCTTCTCAGCCTCCCCCCACAGGCAAACTGCAAGCCCTACTTACGCCTCACCAGCCTCCAGCCTGCACCCTTGCTCCCGTTCAACATTCGTCCTCTCCGCACTGGGGGAAGCGTCAGGCACGCGCTACCATCCGCCTCTTGTGCCTTTGTCCCCGTACCCCTGCACCTTCTTTCTATCCAAATAATCATCCGACGCCCTCTCGAATGCCTCGATTCTACCTGCCTCCGCCACGCTTGCAGGCAGTCACGGCCTTCCGCACCTCAACCGCCCGTTGCGTCCACAAGCTTTTTCTCACCTCGCATTTGCTTCTTTGGCAACTCACTTTCAATCTGTGGGGCCCTCTCGCTCTTGATCCTTTTACCAGCGGGCACAGAGCTTCTTCCCTCTCTACTCTGCCCTGCCTTCAACTTAGGGAAAGCTCGCCCCGAGGCACAAGGGCGGCCCGACGTGCATGCGTCCGCGCCGATCACAGGCCGCCGAGCCCAGCTTCCCGAGCAGGCTCCACTCGAATGGCCCAGCAACGCCGGGGTAGCTGAATGTGCTGGCCGACCGGCCTGGCTACCTTCTCCCTGCCCGCAAACGAGCCGGGGCACGCGGACCACGCGGACAGCAGCAGCAGCAGCAGCAGCAGCAGCAAAAAGATTGCGCCTCCGTTGTGTGGCAGAGTGAATGTGGAGAGTGGTGACGTGAGCAGCCTCTGCTGGCAGCAAAAGCCTACTGCACCTGGTATTCCCAGGCGGTCTCCCATCCAAGTACTAACCAGGCCTGAGTCTGCTTAGCTTCCGAGATCAGACGAGATCGGGCGTTTTCAGACTAGTATGGCCGTAGGCACTTGCCGCCTGCCTTTCTGGCTAATTCAAGCCTCTCAGTCCAGCCCCTTCTTCTTTACCGTGGGTTTTCTTTTTTTTTCTCTCTCTCTCTCTCTCTTCTTCTTTCCCTCCTACTCCCTTTCATCCCTCCCCCACCTGGCTCCCTTCCTTCTCAGCCTCCCCCCACAGGCAAACTGCAAGCCCTACTTACGCCTCACCAGCCTCCAGCCTGCACCCTTGCTCCCGTTCAACATTCGTCCTCTCCGCACTGGGGGAAGCGTCAGGCACGCGCTACCATCCGCCTCTTGTGCCTTTGTCCCCGTACCCCTGCACCTTCTTTCTATCCAAATAATCATCCGACGCCCTCTCGAATGCCTCGATTCTACCTGCCTCCGCCACGCTTGCAGGCAGTCACGGCCTTCCGCACCTCAACCGCCCGTTGCGTCCACAAGCTTTTTCTCACCTCGCATTTGCTTCTTTGGCAACTCACTTTCAATCTGTGGGGCCCTCTCGCTCTTGATCCTTTTACCAGCGGGCACAGAGCTTCTTCCCTCTCTACTCTGCCCTGCCTTCAACTTAGGGAAAGCTCGCCCCGAGGCACAAGGGCGGCCCGACGTGCATGCGTCCGCGCCGATCACAGGCCGCCGAGCCCAGCTTCCCGAGCAGGCTCCACTCGAATGGCCCAGCAACGCCGGGGTAGCTGAATGTGCTGGCCGACCGGCCTGGCTACCTTCTCCCTGCCCGCAAACGAGCCGGGGCACGCGGACCACGCGGACAGCAGCAGCAGCAGCAGCAGCAGCAGCAAAAAGATTGCGCCTCCGTTGTGTGGCAGAGTGAATGTGGAGAGTGGTGACGTGAGCAGCCTCTGCTGGCAGCAAAAGCCTACTGCACCTGGTATTCCCAGGCGGTCTCCCATCCAAGTACTAACCAGGCCTGAGTCTGCTTAGCTTCCGAGATCAGACGAGATCGGGCGTTTTCAGACTAGTATGGCCGTAGGCACTTGCCGCCTGCCTTTCTGGCTAATTCAAGCCTCTCAGTCCAGCCCCTTCTTCTTTACCGTGGGTTTTCTTTTTTTTTCTCTCTCTCTCTCTCTCTCTCTTCTTCTTTCCCTCCTACTCCCTTTCATCCCTCCCCCACCTGGCTCCCTTCCTTCTCAGCCTCCCCCCACAGGCAAACTGCAAGCCCTACTTACGCCTCACCAGCCTCCAGCCTGCACCCTTGCTCCCGTTCAACATTCGTCCTCTCCGCACTGGGGGAAGCGTCAGGCACGCGCTACCATCCGCCTCTTGTGCCTTTGTCCCCGTACCCCTGCACCTTCTTTCTATCCAAATAATCATCCGACGCCCTCTCGAATGCCTCGATTCTACCTGCCTCCGCCACGCTTGCAGGCAGTCACGGCCTTCCGCACCTCAACCGCCCGTTGCGTCCACAAGCTTTTTCTCACCTCGCATTTGCTTCTTTGGCAACTCACTTTCAATCTGTGGGGCCCTCTCGCTCTTGATCCTTTTACCAGCGGGCACAGAGCTTCTTCCCTCTCTACTCTGCCCTGCCTTCAACTTAGGGAAAGCTCGCCCCGAGGCACAAGGGCGGCCCGACGTGCATGCGTCCGCGCCGATCACAGGCCGCCGAGCCCAGCTTCCCGAGCAGGCTCCACTCGAATGGCCCAGCAACGCCGGGGTAGCTGAATGTGCTGGCCGACCGGCCTGGCTACCTTCTCCCTGCCCGCAAACGAGCCGGGGCACGCGGACCACGCGGACAGCAGCAGCAGCAGCAGCAGCAGCAGCAAAAAGATTGCGCCTCCGTTGTGTGGCAGAGTGAATGTGGAGAGTGGTGACGTGAGCAGCCTCTGCTGGCAGCAAAAGCCTACTGCACCTGGTATTCCCAGGCGGTCTCCCATCCAAGTACTAACCAGGCCTGAGTCTGCTTAGCTTCCGAGATCAGACGAGATCGGGCGTTTTCAGACTAGTATGGCCGTAGGCACTTGCCGCCTGCCTTTCTGGCTAATTCAAGCCTCTCAGTCCAGCCCCTTCTTCTTTACCGTGGGTTTTCTTTTTTTTTCTCTCTCTCTCTCTCTCTTCTTCTTTCCCTCCTACTCCCTTTCATCCCTCCCCCACCTGGCTCCCTTCCTTCTCAGCCTCCCCCCACAGGCAAACTGCAAGCCCTACTTACGCCTCACCAGCCTCCAGCCTGCACCCTTGCTCCCGTTCAACATTCGTCCTCTCCGCACTGGGGGAAGCGTCAGGCACGCGCTACCATCCGCCTCTTGTGCCTTTGTCCCCGTACCCCTGCACCTTCTTTCTATCCAAATAATCATCCGACGCCCTCTCGAATGCCTCGATTCTACCTGCCTCCGCCACGCTTGCAGGCAGTCACGGCCTTCCGCACCTCAACCGCCCGTTGCGTCCACAAGCTTTTTCTCACCTCGCATTTGCTTCTTTGGCAACTCACTTTCAATCTGTGGGGCCCTCTCGCTCTTGATCCTTTTACCAGCGGGCACAGAGCTTCTTCCCTCTCTACTCTGCCCTGCCTTCAACTTAGGGAAAGCTCGCCCCGAGGCACAAGGGCGGCCCGACGTGCATGCGTCCGCGCCGATCACAGGCCGCCGAGCCCAGCTTCCCGAGCAGGCTCCACTCGAATGGCCCAGCAACGCCGGGGTAGCTGAATGTGCTGGCCGACCGGCCTGGCTACCTTCTCCCTGCCCGCAAACGAGCCGGGGCACGCGGACCACGCGGACAGCAGCAGCAGCAGCAGCAGCAGCAGCAAAAAGATTGCGCCTCCGTTGTGTGGCAGAGTGAATGTGGAGAGTGGTGACGTGAGCAGCCTCTGCTGGCAGCAAAAGCCTACTGCACCTGGTATTCCCAGGCGGTCTCCCATCCAAGTACTAACCAGGCCTGAGTCTGCTTAGCTTCCGAGATCAGACGAGATCGGGCGTTTTCAGACTAGTATGGCCGTAGGCACTTGCCGCCTGCCTTTCTGGCTAATTCAAGCCTCTCAGTCCAGCCCCTTCTTCTTTACCGTGGGTTTTCTTTTTTTTTCTCTCTCTCTCTCTCTCTTCTTCTTTCCCTCCTACTCCCTTTCATCCCTCCCCCACCTGGCTCCCTTCCTTCTCAGCCTCCCCCCACAGGCAAACTGCAAGCCCTACTTACGCCTCACCAGCCTCCAGCCTGCACCCTTGCTCCCGTTCAACATTCGTCCTCTCCGCACTGGGGGAAGCGTCAGGCACGCGCTACCATCCGCCTCTTGTGCCTTTGTCCCCGTACCCCTGCACCTTCTTTCTATCCAAATAATCATCCGACGCCCTCTCGAATGCCTCGATTCTACCTGCCTCCGCCACGCTTGCAGGCAGTCACGGCCTTCCGCACCTCAACCGCCCGTTGCGTCCACAAGCTTTTTCTCACCTCGCATTTGCTTCTTTGGCAACTCACTTTCAATCTGTGGGGCCCTCTCGCTCTTGATCCTTTTACCAGCGGGCACAGAGCTTCTTCCCTCTCTACTCTGCCCTGCCTTCAACTTAGGGAAAGCTCGCCCCGAGGCACAAGGGCGGCCCGACGTGCATGCGTCCGCGCCGATCACAGGCCGCCGAGCCCAGCTTCCCGAGCAGGCTCCACTCGAATGGCCCAGCAACGCCGGGGTAGCTGAATGTGCTGGCCGACCGGCCTGGCTACCTTCTCCCTGCCCGCAAACGAGCCGGGGCACGCGGACCACGCGGACAGCAGCAGCAGCAGCAGCAGCAGCAGCAAAAAGATTGCGCCTCCGTTGTGTGGCAGAGTGAATGTGGAGAGTGGTGACGTGAGCAGCCTCTGCTGACAGCAAAAGCCTACTGCACCTGGTATTCCCAGGCGGTCTCCCATCCAAGTACTAACCAGGCCTGAGTCTGCTTAGCTTCCGAGATCAGACGAGATCGGGCGTTTTCAGACTAGTATGGCCGTAGGCACTTGCCGCCTGCCTTTCTGGCTAATTCAAGCCTCTCAGTCCAGCCCCTTCTTCTTTACCGCGGGTTTTCTTTTTTTTTCTCTCTCTCTCTCTCTCTTCTTCTTTCCCTCCTACTCCCTTTCATCCCTCCCCCACCTGGCTCCCTTCCTTCTCAGCCTCCCCCCACAGGCAAACTGCAAGCCCTACTTACGCCTCACCAGCCTCCAGCCTGCACCCTTGCTCCCGTTCAACATTCGTCCTCTCCGCACTGGGGGAAGCGTCAGGCACGCGCTACCATCCGCCTCTTGTGCCTTTGTCCCCGTACCCCTGCACCTTCTTTCTATCCAAATAATCATCCGACGCCCTCTCGAATGCCTCGATTCTACCTGCCTCCGCCACGCTTGCAGGCAGTCACGGCCTTCCGCACCTCAACCGCCCGTTGCGTCCACAAGCTTTTTCTCACCTCGCATTTGCTTCTTTGGCAACTCACTTTCAATCTGTGGGGCCCTCTCGCTCTTGATCCTTTTACCAGCGGGCACAGAGCTTCTTCCCTCTCTACTCTGCCCTGCCTTCAACTTAGGGAAAGCTCGCCCCGAGGCACAAGGGCGGCCCGACGTGCATGCGTCCGCGCCGATCACAGGCCGCCGAGCCCAGCTTCCCGAGCAGGCTCCACTCGAATGGCCCAGCAACGCCGGGGTAGCTGAATGTGCTGGCCGACCGGCCTGGCTACCTTCTCCCTGCCCGCAAACGAGCCGGGGCACGCGGACCACGCGGACAGCAGCAGCAGCAGCAGCAGCAAAAAGATTGCGCCTCCGTTGTGTGGCAGAGTGAATGTGGAGAGTGGTGACGTGAGCAGCCTCTGCTGGCAGCAAAAGCCTACTGCACCTGGTATTCCCAGGCGGTCTCCCATCCAAGTACTAACCAGGCCTGAGTCTGCTTAGCTTCCGAGATCAGACGAGATCGGGCGTTTTCAGACTAGTATGGCCGTAGGCACTTGCCGCCTGCCTTTCTGGCTAATTCAAGCCTCTCAGTCCAGCCCCTTCTTCTTTACCGCGGGTTTTCTTTTTTTTTCTCTCTCTCTCTCTCTCTTCTTCTTTCCCTCCTACTCCCTTTCATCCCTCCCCCACCTGGCTCCCTTCCTTCTCAGCCTCCCCCCACAGGCAAACTGCAAGCCCTACTTACGCCTCACCAGCCTCCAGCCTGCACCCTTGCTCCCGTTCAACATTCGTCCTCTCCGCACTGGGGGAAGCGTCAGGCACGCGCTACCATCCGCCTCTTGTGCCTTTGTCCCCGTACCCCTGCACCTTCTTTCTATCCAAATAATCATCCGACGCCCTCTCGAATGCCTCGATTCTACCTGCCTCCGCCACGCTTGCAGGCAGTCACGGCCTTCCGCACCTCAACCGCCCGTTGCGTCCACAAGCTTTTTCTCACCTCGCATTTGCTTCTTTGGCAACTCACTTTCAATCTGTGGGGCCCTCTCGCTCTTGATCCTTTTACCAGCGGGCACAGAGCTTCTTCCCTCTCTACTCTGCCCTGCCTTCAACTTAGGGAAAGCTCGCCCCGAGGCACAAGGGCGGCCCGACGTGCATGCGTCCGCGCCGATCACAGGCCGCCGAGCCCAGCTTCCCGAGCAGGCTCCACTCGAATGGCCCAGCAACGCCGGGGTAGCTGAATGTGCTGGCCGACCGGCCTGGCTACCTTCTCCCTGCCCGCAAACGAGCCGGGGCACGCGGACCACGCGGACAGCAGCAGCAGCAGCAGCAGCAGCAGCAAAAAGATTGCGCCTCCGTTGTGTGGCAGAGTGAATGTGGAGAGTGGTGACGTGAGCAGCCTCTGCTGGCAGCAAAAGCCTACTGCACCTGGTATTCCCAGGCGGTCTCCCATCCAAGTACTAACCAGGCCTGAGTCTGCTTAGCTTCCGAGATCAGACGAGATCGGGCGTTTTCAGACTAGTATGGCCGTAGGCACTTGCCGCCTGCCTTTCTGGCTAATTCAAGCCTCTCAGTCCAGCCCCTTCTTCTTTACCGCGGGTTTTCTTTTTTTTTCTCTCTCTCTCTCTCTCTTCTTCTTTCCCTCCTACTCCCTTTCATCCCTCCCCCACCTGGCTCCCTTCCTTCTCAGCCTCCCCCCACAGGCAAACTGCAAGCCCTACTTACGCCTCACCAGCCTCCAGCCTGCACCCTTGCTCCCGTTCAACATTCGTCCTCTCCGCACTGGGGGAAGCGTCAGGCACGCGCTACCATCCGCCTCTTGTGCCTTTGTCCCCGTACCCCTGCACCTTCTTTCTATCCAAATAATCATCCGACGCCCTCTCGAATGCCTCGATTCTACCTGCCTCCGCCACGCTTGCAGGCAGTCACGGCCTTCCGCACCTCAACCGCCCGTTGCGTCCACAAGCTTTTTCTCACCTCGCATTTGCTTCTTTGGCAACTCACTTTCAATCTGTGGGGCCCTCTCGCTCTTGATCCTTTTACCAGCGGGCACAGAGCTTCTTCCCTCTCTACTCTGCCCTGCCTTCAACTTAGGGAAAGCTCGCCCCGAGGCACAAGGGCGGCCCGACGTGCATGCGTCCGCGCCGATCACAGGCCGCCGAGCCCAGCTTCCCGAGCAGGCTCCACTCGAATGGCCCAGCAACGCCGGGGTAGCTGAATGTGCTGGCCGACCGGCCTGGCTACCTTCTCCCTGCCCGCAAACGAGCCGGGGCACGCGGACCACGCGGACAGCAGCAGCAGCAGCAGCAGCAGCAGCAAAAAGATTGCGCCTCCGTTGTGTGGCAGAGTGAATGTGGAGAGTGGTGACGTGAGCAGCCTCTGCTGGCAGCAAAAGCCTACTGCACCTGGTATTCCCAGGCGGTCTCCCATCCAAGTACTAACCAGGCCTGAGTCTGCTTAGCTTCCGAGATCAGACGAGATCGGGCGTTTTCAGACTAGTATGGCCGTAGGCACTTGCCGCCTGCCTTTCTGGCTAATTCAAGCCTCTCAGTCCAGCCCCTTCTTCTTTACCGTGGGTTTTCTTTTTTTTTCTCTCTCTCTCTCTCTCTTCTTCTTTCCCTCCTACTCCCTTTCATCCCTCCCCCACCTGGCTCCCTTCCTTCTCAGCCTCCCCCCACAGGCAAACTGCAAGCCCTACTTACGCCTCACCAGCCTCCAGCCTGCACCCTTGCTCCCGTTCAACATTCGTCCTCTCCGCACTGGGGGAAGCGTCAGGCACGCGCTACCATCCGCCTCTTGTGCCTTTGTCCCCGTACCCCTGCACCTTCTTTCTATCCAAATAATCATCCGACGCCCTCTCGAATGCCTCGATTCTACCTGCCTCCGCCACGCTTGCAGGCAGTCACGGCCTTCCGCACCTCAACCGCCCGTTGCGTCCACAAGCTTTTTCTCACCTCGCATTTGCTTCTTTGGCAACTCACTTTCAATCTGTGGGGCCCTCTCGCTCTTGATCCTTTTACCAGCGGGCACAGAGCTTCTTCCCTCTCTACTCTGCCCTGCCTTCAACTTAGGGAAAGCTCGCCCCGAGGCACAAGGGCGGCCCGACGTGCATGCGTCCGCGCCGATCACAGGCCGCCGAGCCCAGCTTCCCGAGCAGGCTCCACTCGAATGGCCCAGCAACGCCGGGGTAGCTGAATGTGCTGGCCGACCGGCCTGGCTACCTTCTCCCTGCCCGCAAACGAGCCGGGGCACGCGGACCACGCGGACAGCAGCAGCAGCAGCAGCAGCAGCAGCAAAAAGATTGCGCCTCCGTTGTGTGGCAGAGTGAATGTGGAGAGTGGTGACGTGAGCAGCCTCTGCTGGCAGCAAAAGCCTACTGCACCTGGTATTCCCAGGCGGTCTCCCATCCAAGTACTAACCAGGCCTGAGTCTGCTTAGCTTCCGAGATCAGACGAGATCGGGCGTTTTCAGACTAGTATGGCCGTAGGCACTTGCCGCCTGCCTTTCTGGCTAATTCAAGCCTCTCAGTCCAGCCCCTTCTTCTTTACCGTGGGTTTTCTTTTTTTTTCTCTCTCTCTCTCTCTCTTCTTCTTTCCCTCCTACTCCCTTTCATCCCTCCCCCACCTGGCTCCCTTCCTTCTCAGCCTCCCCCCACAGGCAAACTGCAAGCCCTACTTACGCCTCACCAGCCTCCAGCCTGCACCCTTGCTCCCGTTCAACATTCGTCCTCTCCGCACTGGGGGAAGCGTCAGGCACGCGCTACCATCCGCCTCTTGTGCCTTTGTCCCCGTACCCCTGCACCTTCTTTCTATCCAAATAATCATCCGACGCCCTCTCGAATGCCTCGATTCTACCTGCCTCCGCCACGCTTGCAGGCAGTCACGGCCTTCCGCACCTCAACCGCCCGTTGCGTCCACAAGCTTTTTCTCACCTCGCATTTGCTTCTTTGGCAACTCACTTTCAATCTGTGGGGCCCTCTCGCTCTTGATCCTTTTACCAGCGGGCACAGAGCTTCTTCCCTCTCTACTCTGCCCTGCCTTCAACTTAGGGAAAGCTCGCCCCGAGGCACAAGGGCGGCCCGACGTGCATGCGTCCGCGCCGATCACAGGCCGCCGAGCCCAGCTTCCCGAGCAGGCTCCACTCGAATGGCCCAGCAACGCCGGGGTAGCTGAATGTGCTGGCCGACCGGCCTGGCTACCTTCTCCCTGCCCGCAAACGAGCCGGGGCACGCGGACCACGCGGACAGCAGCAGCAGCAGCAGCAGCAGCAGCAAAAAGATTGCGCCTCCGTTGTGTGGCAGAGTGAATGTGGAGAGTGGTGACGTGAGCAGCCTCTGCTGACAGCAAAAGCCTACTGCACCTGGTATTCCCAGGCGGTCTCCCATCCAAGTACTAACCAGGCCTGAGTCTGCTTAGCTTCCGAGATCAGACGAGATCGGGCGTTTTCAGACTAGTATGGCCGTAGGCACTTGCCGCCTGCCTTTCTGGCTAATTCAAGCCTCTCAGTCCAGCCCCTTCTTCTTTACCGCGGGTTTTCTTTTTTTTTCTCTCTCTCTCTCTCTCTTCTTCTTTCCCTCCTACTCCCTTTCATCCCTCCCCCACCTGGCTCCCTTCCTTCTCAGCCTCCCCCCACAGGCAAACTGCAAGCCCTACTTACGCCTCACCAGCCTCCAGCCTGCACCCTTGCTCCCGTTCAACATTCGTCCTCTCCGCACTGGGGGAAGCGTCAGGCACGCGCTACCATCCGCCTCTTGTGCCTTTGTCCCCGTACCCCTGCACCTTCTTTCTATCCAAATAATCATCCGACGCCCTCTCGAATGCCTCGATTCTACCTGCCTCCGCCACGCTTGCAGGCAGTCACGGCCTTCCGCACCTCAACCGCCCGTTGCGTCCACAAGCTTTTTCTCACCTCGCATTTGCTTCTTTGGCAACTCACTTTCAATCTGTGGGGCCCTCTCGCTCTTGATCCTTTTACCAGCGGGCACAGAGCTTCTTCCCTCTCTACTCTGCCCTGCCTTCAACTTAGGGAAAGCTCGCCCCGAGGCACAAGGGCGGCCCGACGTGCATGCGTCCGCGCCGATCACAGGCCGCCGAGCCCAGCTTCCCGAGCAGGCTCCACTCGAATGGCCCAGCAACGCCGGGGTAGCTGAATGTGCTGGCCGACCGGCCTGGCTACCTTCTCCCTGCCCGCAAACGAGCCGGGGCACGCGGACCACGCGGACAGCAGCAGCAGCAGCAGCAGCAAAAAGATTGCGCCTCCGTTGTGTGGCAGAGTGAATGTGGAGAGTGGTGACGTGAGCAGCCTCTGCTGGCAGCAAAAGCCTACTGCACCTGGTATTCCCAGGCGGTCTCCCATCCAAGTACTAACCAGGCCTGAGTCTGCTTAGCTTCCGAGATCAGACGAGATCGGGCGTTTTCAGACTAGTATGGCCGTAGGCACTTGCCGCCTGCCTTTCTGGCTAATTCAAGCCTCTCAGTCCAGCCCCTTCTTCTTTACCGCGGGTTTTCTTTTTTTTTCTCTCTCTCTCTCTCTCTTCTTCTTTCCCTCCTACTCCCTTTCATCCCTCCCCCACCTGGCTCCCTTCCTTCTCAGCCTCCCCCCACAGGCAAACTGCAAGCCCTACTTACGCCTCACCAGCCTCCAGCCTGCACCCTTGCTCCCGTTCAACATTCGTCCTCTCCGCACTGGGGGAAGCGTCAGGCACGCGCTACCATCCGCCTCTTGTGCCTTTGTCCCCGTACCCCTGCACCTTCTTTCTATCCAAATAATCATCCGACGCCCTCTCGAATGCCTCGATTCTACCTGCCTCCGCCACGCTTGCAGGCAGTCACGGCCTTCCGCACCTCAACCGCCCGTTGCGTCCACAAGCTTTTTCTCACCTCGCATTTGCTTCTTTGGCAACTCACTTTCAATCTGTGGGGCCCTCTCGCTCTTGATCCTTTTACCAGCGGGCACAGAGCTTCTTCCCTCTCTACTCTGCCCTGCCTTCAACTTAGGGAAAGCTCGCCCCGAGGCACAAGGGCGGCCCGACGTGCATGCGTCCGCGCCGATCACAGGCCGCCGAGCCCAGCTTCCCGAGCAGGCTCCACTCGAATGGCCCAGCAACGCCGGGGTAGCTGAATGTGCTGGCCGACCGGCCTGGCTACCTTCTCCCTGCCCGCAAACGAGCCGGGGCACGCGGACCACGCGGACAGCAGCAGCAGCAGCAGCAGCAGCAGCAAAAAGATTGCGCCTCCGTTGTGTGGCAGAGTGAATGTGGAGAGTGGTGACGTGAGCAGCCTCTGCTGGCAGCAAAAGCCTACTGCACCTGGTATTCCCAGGCGGTCTCCCATCCAAGTACTAACCAGGCCTGAGTCTGCTTAGCTTCCGAGATCAGACGAGATCGGGCGTTTTCAGACTAGTATGGCCGTAGGCACTTGCCGCCTGCCTTTCTGGCTAATTCAAGCCTCTCAGTCCAGCCCCTTCTTCTTTACCGTGGGTTTTCTTTTTTTTTCTCTCTCTCTCTCTCTCTTCTTCTTTCCCTCCTACTCCCTTTCATCCCTCCCCCACCTGGCTCCCTTCCTTCTCAGCCTCCCCCCACAGGCAAACTGCAAGCCCTACTTACGCCTCACCAGCCTCCAGCCTGCACCCTTGCTCCCGTTCAACATTCGTCCTCTCCGCACTGGGGGAAGCGTCAGGCACGCGCTACCATCCGCCTCTTGTGCCTTTGTCCCCGTACCCCTGCACCTTCTTTCTATCCAAATAATCATCCGACGCCCTCTCGAATGCCTCGATTCTACCTGCCTCCGCCACGCTTGCAGGCAGTCACGGCCTTCCGCACCTCAACCGCCCGTTGCGTCCACAAGCTTTTTCTCACCTCGCATTTGCTTCTTTGGCAACTCACTTTCAATCTGTGGGGCCCTCTCGCTCTTGATCCTTTTACCAGCGGGCACAGAGCTTCTTCCCTCTCTACTCTGCCCTGCCTTCAACTTAGGGAAAGCTCGCCCCGAGGCACAAGGGCGGCCCGACGTGCATGCGTCCGCGCCGATCACAGGCCGCCGAGCCCAGCTTCCCGAGCAGGCTCCACTCGAATGGCCCAGCAACGCCGGGGTAGCTGAATGTGCTGGCCGACCGGCCTGGCTACCTTCTCCCTGCCCGCAAACGAGCCGGGGCACGCGGACCACGCGGACAGCAGCAGCAGCAGCAGCAGCAGCAGCAAAAAGATTGCGCCTCCGTTGTGTGGCAGAGTGAATGTGGAGAGTGGTGACGTGAGCAGCCTCTGCTGGCAGCAAAAGCCTACTGCACCTGGTATTCCCAGGCGGTCTCCCATCCAAGTACTAACCAGGCCTGAGTCTGCTTAGCTTCCGAGATCAGACGAGATCGGGCGTTTTCAGACTAGTATGGCCGTAGGCACTTGCCGCCTGCCTTTCTGGCTAATTCAAGCCTCTCAGTCCAGCCCCTTCTTCTTTACCGTGGGTTTTCTTTTTTTTTCTCTCTCTCTCTCTCTCTTCTTCTTTCCCTCCTACTCCCTTTCATCCCTCCCCCACCTGGCTCCCTTCCTTCTCAGCCTCCCCCCACAGGCAAACTGCAAGCCCTACTTACGCCTCACCAGCCTCCAGCCTGCACCCTTGCTCCCGTTCAACATTCGTCCTCTCCGCACTGGGGGAAGCGTCAGGCACGCGCTACCATCCGCCTCTTGTGCCTTTGTCCCCGTACCCCTGCACCTTCTTTCTATCCAAATAATCATCCGACGCCCTCTCGAATGCCTCGATTCTACCTGCCTCCGCCACGCTTGCAGGCAGTCACGGCCTTCCGCACCTCAACCGCCCGTTGCGTCCACAAGCTTTTTCTCACCTCGCATTTGCTTCTTTGGCAACTCACTTTCAATCTGTGGGGCCCTCTCGCTCTTGATCCTTTTACCAGCGGGCACAGAGCTTCTTCCCTCTCTACTCTGCCCTGCCTTCAACTTAGGGAAAGCTCGCCCCGAGGCACAAGGGCGGCCCGACGTGCATGCGTCCGCGCCGATCACAGGCCGCCGAGCCCAGCTTCCCGAGCAGGCTCCACTCGAATGGCCCAGCAACGCCGGGGTAGCTGAATGTGCTGGCCGACCGGCCTGGCTACCTTCTCCCTGCCCGCAAACGAGCCGGGGCACGCGGACCACGCGGACAGCAGCAGCAGCAGCAGCAGCAGCAGCAAAAAGATTGCGCCTCCGTTGTGTGGCAGAGTGAATGTGGAGAGTGGTGACGTGAGCAGCCTCTGCTGACAGCAAAAGCCTACTGCACCTGGTATTCCCAGGCGGTCTCCCATCCAAGTACTAACCAGGCCTGAGTCTGCTTAGCTTCCGAGATCAGACGAGATCGGGCGTTTTCAGACTAGTATGGCCGTAGGCACTTGCCGCCTGCCTTTCTGGCTAATTCAAGCCTCTCAGTCCAGCCCCTTCTTCTTTACCGCGGGTTTTCTTTTTTTTTCTCTCTCTCTCTCTCTCTTCTTCTTTCCCTCCTACTCCCTTTCATCCCTCCCCCACCTGGCTCCCTTCCTTCTCAGCCTCCCCCCACAGGCAAACTGCAAGCCCTACTTACGCCTCACCAGCCTCCAGCCTGCACCCTTGCTCCCGTTCAACATTCGTCCTCTCCGCACTGGGGGAAGCGTCAGGCACGCGCTACCATCCGCCTCTTGTGCCTTTGTCCCCGTACCCCTGCACCTTCTTTCTATCCAAATAATCATCCGACGCCCTCTCGAATGCCTCGATTCTACCTGCCTCCGCCACGCTTGCAGGCAGTCACGGCCTTCCGCACCTCAACCGCCCGTTGCGTCCACAAGCTTTTTCTCACCTCGCATTTGCTTCTTTGGCAACTCACTTTCAATCTGTGGGGCCCTCTCGCTCTTGATCCTTTTACCAGCGGGCACAGAGCTTCTTCCCTCTCTACTCTGCCCTGCCTTCAACTTAGGGAAAGCTCGCCCCGAGGCACAAGGGCGGCCCGACGTGCATGCGTCCGCGCCGATCACAGGCCGCCGAGCCCAGCTTCCCAAGCAGGCTCCACTCGAATGGCCCAGCAACGCCGGGGTAGCTGAATGTGCTGGCCGACCGGCCTGGCTACCTTCTCCCTGCCCGCAAACGAGCCGGGGCACGCGGACCACGCGGACAGCAGCAGCAGCAGCAGCAGCAGCAGCAAAAAGATTGCGCCTCCGTTGTGTGGCAGAGTGAATGTGGAGAGTGGTGACGTGAGCAGCCTCTGCTGGCAGCAAAAGCCTACTGCACCTGGTATTCCCAGGCGGTCTCCCATCCAAGTACTAACCAGGCCTGAGTCTGCTTAGCTTCCGAGATCAGGCGTTTTCAGACTAGTATGGCCGTAGGCACTTGCCGCCTGCCTTTCTGGCTAATTCAAGCCTCTCAGTCCAGCCCCTTCTTCTTTACCGTGGGTTTTCTTTTTTTTTCTCTCTCTCTCTCTCTCTTCTTCTTTCCCTCCTACTCCCTTTCATCCCTCCCCCACCTGGCTCCCTTCCTTCTCAGCCTCCCCCCACAGGCAAACTGCAAGCCCTACTTACGCCTCACCAGCCTCCAGCCTGCACCCTTGCTCCCGTTCAACATTCGTCCTCTCCGCACTGGGGGAAGCGTCAGGCACGCGCTACCATCCGCCTCTTGTGCCTTTGTCCCCGTACCCCTGCACCTTCTTTCTATCCAAATAATCATCCGACGCCCTCTCGAATGCCTCGATTCTACCTGCCTCCGCCACGCTTGCAGGCAGTCACGGCCTTCCGCACCTCAACCGCCCGTTGCGTCCACAAGCTTTTTCTCACCTCGCATTTGCTTCTTTGGCAACTCACTTTCAATCTGTGGGGCCCTCTCGCTCTTGATCCTTTTACCAGCGGGCACAGAGCTTCTTCCCTCTCTACTCTGCCCTGCCTTCAACTTAGGGAAAGCTCGCCCCGAGGCACAAGGGCGGCCCGACGTGCATGCGTCCGCGCCGATCACAGGCCGCCGAGCCCAGCTTCCCGAGCAGGCTCCACTCGAATGGCCCAGCAACGCCGGGGTAGCTGAATGTGCTGGCCGACCGGCCTGGCTACCTTCTCCCTGCCCGCAAACGAGCCGGGGCACGCGGACCACGCGGACAGCAGCAGCAGCAGCAGCAGCAGCAGCAAAAAGATTGCGCCTCCGTTGTGTGGCAGAGTGAATGTGGAGAGTGGTGACGTGAGCAGCCTCTGCTGGCAGCAAAAGCCTACTGCACCTGGTATTCCCAGGCGGTCTCCCATCCAAGTACTAACCAGGCCTGAGTCTGCTTAGCTTCCGAGATCAGACGAGATCGGGCGTTTTCAGACTAGTATGGCCGTAGGCACTTGCCGCCTGCCTTTCTGGCTAATTCAAGCCTCTCAGTCCAGCCCCTTCTTCTTTACCGCGGGTTTTCTTTTTTTTTCTCTCTCTCTCTCTCTCTTCTTCTTTCCCTCCTACTCCCTTTCATCCCTCCCCCACCTGGCTCCCTTCCTTCTCAGCCTCCCCCCACAGGCAAACTGCAAGCCCTACTTACGCCTCACCAGCCTCCAGCCTGCACCCTTGCTCCCGTTCAACATTCGTCCTCTCCGCACTGGGGGAAGCGTCAGGCACGCGCTACCATCCGCCTCTTGTGCCTTTGTCCCCGTACCCCTGCACCTTCTTTCTATCCAAATAATCATCCGACGCCCTCTCGAATGCCTCGATTCTACCTGCCTCCGCCACGCTTGCAGGCAGTCACGGCCTTCCGCACCTCAACCGCCCGTTGCGTCCACAAGCTTTTTCTCACCTCGCATTTGCTTCTTTGGCAACTCACTTTCAATCTGTGGGGCCCTCTCGCTCTTGATCCTTTTACCAGCGGGCACAGAGCTTCTTCCCTCTCTACTCTGCCCTGCCTTCAACTTAGGGAAAGCTCGCCCCGAGGCACAAGGGCGGCCCGACGTGCATGCGTCCGCGCCGATCACAGGCCGCCGAGCCCAGCTTCCCGAGCAGGCTCCACTCGAATGGCCCAGCAACGCCGGGGTAGCTGAATGTGCTGGCCGACCGGCCTGGCTACCTTCTCCCTGCCCGCAAACGAGCCGGGGCACGCGGACCACGCGGACAGCA
The DNA here is from genome assembly GCF_964194155.1 of Cetorhinus maximus. Taxonomy (NCBI): domain Eukaryota; kingdom Metazoa; phylum Chordata; class Chondrichthyes; order Lamniformes; family Cetorhinidae; genus Cetorhinus; species Cetorhinus maximus. Next base: position 2,283 of record NW_027596939.1, on the reverse strand, counting down.
GCAGCAGCAGCAGCAGCAGCAGCAAAAAGATTGCGCCTCCGTTGTGTGGCAGAGTGAATGTGGAGAGTGGTGACGTGAGCAGCCTCTGCTGGCAGCAAAAGCCTACTGCACCTGGTATTCCCAGGCGGTCTCCCATCCAAGTACTAACCAGGCCTGAGTCTGCTTAGCTTCCGAGATCAGACGAGATCGGGCGTTTTCAGACTAGTATGGCCGTAGGCACTTGCCGCCTGCCTTTCTGGCTAATTCAAGCCTCTCAGTCCAGCCCCTTCTTCTTTACCGCGGGTTTTCTTTTTTTTTCTCTCTCTCTCTCTCTCTTCTTCTTTCCCTCCTACTCCCTTTCATCCCTCCCCCACCTGGCTCCCTTCCTTCTCAGCCTCCCCCCACAGGCAAACTGCAAGCCCTACTTACGCCTCACCAGCCTCCAGCCTGCACCCTTGCTCCCGTTCAACATTCGTCCTCTCCGCACTGGGGGAAGCGTCAGGCACGCGCTACCATCCGCCTCTTGTGCCTTTGTCCCCGTACCCCTGCACCTTCTTTCTATCCAAATAATCATCCGACGCCCTCTCGAATGCCTCGATTCTACCTGCCTCCGCCACGCTTGCAGGCAGTCACGGCCTTCCGCACCTCAACCGCCCGTTGCGTCCACAAGCTTTTTCTCACCTCGCATTTGCTTCTTTGGCAACTCACTTTCAATCTGTGGGGCCCTCTCGCTCTTGATCCTTTTACCAGCGGGCACAGAGCTTCTTCCCTCTCTACTCTGCCCTGCCTTCAACTTAGGGAAAGCTCGCCCCGAGGCACAAGGGCGGCCCGACGTGCATGCGTCCGCGCCGATCACAGGCCGCCGAGCCCAGCTTCCCGAGCAGGCTCCACTCGAATGGCCCAGCAACGCCGGGGTAGCTGAATGTGCTGGCCGACCGGCCTGGCTACCTTCTCCCTGCCCGCAAACGAGCCGGGGCACGCGGACCACGCGGACAGCAGCAGCAGCAGCAGCAGCAGCAGCAAAAAGATTGCGCCTCCGTTGTGTGGCAGAGTGAATGTGGAGAGTGGTGACGTGAGCAGCCTCTGCTGGCAGCAAAAGCCTACTGCACCTGGTATTCCCAGGCGGTCTCCCATCCAAGTACTAACCAGGCCTGAGTCTGCTTAGCTTCCGAGATCAGACGAGATCGGGCGTTTTCAGACTAGTATGGCCGTAGGCACTTGCCGCCTGCCTTTCTGGCTAATTCAAGCCTCTCAGTCCAGCCCCTTCTTCTTTACCGTGGGTTTTCTTTTTTTTTCTCTCTCTCTCTCTCTCTTCTTCTTTCCCTCCTACTCCCTTTCATCCCTCCCCCACCTGGCTCCCTTCCTTCTCAGCCTCCCCCCACAGGCAAACTGCAAGCCCTACTTACGCCTCACCAGCCTCCAGCCTGCACCCTTGCTCCCGTTCAACATTCGTCCTCTCCGCACTGGGGGAAGCGTCAGGCACGCGCTACCATCCGCCTCTTGTGCCTTTGTCCCCGTACCCCTGCACCTTCTTTCTATCCAAATAATCATCCGACGCCCTCTCGAATGCCTCGATTCTACCTGCCTCCGCCACGCTTGCAGGCAGTCACGGCCTTCCGCACCTCAACCGCCCGTTGCGTCCACAAGCTTTTTCTCACCTCGCATTTGCTTCTTTGGCAACTCACTTTCAATCTGTGGGGCCCTCTCGCTCTTGATCCTTTTACCAGCGGGCACAGAGCTTCTTCCCTCTCTACTCTGCCCTGCCTTCAACTTAGGGAAAGCTCGCCCCGAGGCACAAGGGCGGCCCGACGTGCATGCGTCCGCGCCGATCACAGGCCGCCGAGCCCAGCTTCCCGAGCAGGCTCCACTCGAATGGCCCAGCAACGCCGGGGTAGCTGAATGTGCTGGCCGACCGGCCTGGCTACCTTCTCCCTGCCCGCAAACGAGCCGGGGCACGCGGACCACGCGGACAGCAGCAGCAGCAGCAGCAGCAGCAGCAAAAAGATTGCGCCTCCGTTGTGTGGCAGAGTGAATGTGGAGAGTGGTGACGTGAGCAGCCTCTGCTGACAGCAAAAGCCTACTGCACCTGGTATTCCCAGGCGGTCTCCCATCCAAGTACTAACCAGGCCTGAGTCTGCTTAGCTTCCGAGATCAGACGAGATCGGGCGTTTTCAGACTAGTATGGCCGTAGGCACTTGCCGCCTGCCTTTCTGGCTAATTCAAGCCTCTCAGTCCAGCCCCTTCTTCTTTACCGCGGGTTTTCTTTTTTTTTCTCTCTCTCTCTCTCTCTTCTTCTTTCCCTCC